>NW_010527051.1:17864-36312 GCF_000687285.1 Phaethon lepturus
GTGGATGAGCGCCTTTGGAAAAGGCATGGTTTATAACAGTCCTCAGGGAAACAGGTTGGGTTAAATCTGTGCTGAAGTCCCGTGAGGTGTGTGCACTTGAGAAGCAAGCAAAAGGACCCTGAGCATGGTTTGCAGTGGCTGAGGGGATGCTTCAGACAGCACCAAACAGAATGAAAGAGCCCAAAAGACCTACAAACTCTTTGGGAAAGGTTCTTCTCCCCTCTCTGATGGAGGGTAAGTGGGAGGCTGGAGAAATGTAGAACAAAAAGAAGAGCCAACAGTGTAGATGCAATCCCTGGTGATGTCAAGAAGGAAGATGGCTCATTTTTTTTTTTTCAGAAGAAAAGCTGAAAAGACTAAAACTGCCACGACAATCAGCCATGTCTGCTGGAGATGCTGGAACATGCCTTTAGCTCAGCAGATCACCAACTGGTGAGTTTTTAGCACTCCTTTTGGGCGGCATGACCCATAGCTGTAGGGAGGTCCAGGGGCAGGCCAGACCCATGGGGTGGGCAGCCTTGGAGCATGTCTTCCTGGGCATGGTGTGCCCCAGCTCACTGGCCACGTGGACAGATGCTTGATGGGGTGTTTCTTCACCCTTTGTGCAGTTCAGAGCATAGCCAGAGCAACCTCTTCTCCGCTCAGCATGAGCAGAGGTGCTGGTGTCTGGCCAGAAGGTATTGTGTGGCGAAGTCCTGGTGTCGGACACTGAAGAGGGCTTTGCTGTGGGACACTAATGTCAGAAGTCTCATGTTTGTGTGCAAGGGAAGCCATGCTAACTGGAATTTGTCATGGTGTCCTAGTGCTGTTGCCAGAAAAGGCCGGGCAAACGCTCCTGGCCAGAGCATAGGGATTATTAGTTGAGCAGCAAGCGTACTAGCTGAAAATCGGGTACAAACTTGCAAAGAATTTGACTGCAGACTTGCACTCTGGAGTATTTGACCACAGTGTGGAGGAGCAGACTCCAGGGTTACGCGTTGAATGCCTGCGTGGAACTTGAGTTTTGGTCTGTGAGTGGAGACAGCTGAGAAGTGAGAACTGAATGGAGGTGGTTTCTGTAAGTGTTAGACCTCAAATAATTCCTCAAAATCCTGGTGCATTTCTGGTGATTCCTCTCCCCGCTGAAGCACCAAGGGCTGTGCCATTACCTTTGAGAGGGCTGACTATCCTTTAGCACCCAGAGCGATGCTGTTGAAGGTAATGATGCTATTTGACAGCATGCCTCCCTTTCCCATAGAAAGATGTTTAAACCTTTTTACATCTCACATAAAGGGACAAGTCTTCTCTTCTCCAGGTATTGCCACATCATCAACGCATTGGGGAAAGGTTGTACAGTGGCTGAAAAGTAAGTTATGGGTGCTTTGAAGACATTCTGAGGTTTTCAATTTAAAAATAGGGGAGTTTGACCAGATGGAAATATTCATGTCAGTTGTATGCTCTCTCCTAAATTTGGGGGATATGGCAGGAGAAACAGAACATTATGCAAAATCCATAGTTCTCATGCAAATATATTCTACTTTCAGTTGTAGTTGCTTATTTTTTTAGCAAAAAATTGATATTTTTCTTTGGAAATTATCCCACTGGCTTGCAGTTCTAGTTGCAATGGCAGCAGGTGCCTCTAGTAATGACACTGTGGTGGTCTTTCAGATACATGCACAGAAAGGCCTTATTCCCAGTTACCTTCTACAGGGCAAAGAAATTTGGGATCCAATCTTCCTGTAGGTTTCTCCGGAGGAATGGCTGGTGCCTTGAGGGACCACATGCGTGGCTGAAGGAACCTGCCACCAGGCTGGTATCAGAGTTTCACAGCACCATTAGCAGAGCGGGGCGTGGTGATACTATAATCTAAGAGCAACCAACACCCACATGGGACGTGTTTTTGGCCTCCTGCTCTTACTGCAGCAATGGGTACTGGCACTTAGGCCACCACACCCTGCGGCCAATTCCAACGCTATAGAGCTTTTGCTACCGATAAAACATAAATAATAATTTCCCAGAGAGAAACACTATGTTCTTGCCTCTTGTTGTGCAGGTGGGGATGGCTGGTGATGAGGGTTACTGGGTGACGTGGAAGGGCTCAGTCCTCCCTGGAGGGCAGGTTGTTGGTGCCCCGTGCTGGAGCGGCACTTGCGGGGTCCAGCCGGCAGCACGGGATGGGGCAGCGTTACTCGAGGGTCACTTTGTGCTGCGTGATCCTCAGTGCACTGTGCTCAGGGGCTCTCCAGGCACTCTTCTCGCTGTCCACAGCAAAATGATCTCGGGACAGATTTTTCTCCCTCTGTTGAAATTCTGCTGTTTCAGCAGCCCAGTGACAGTCATTGTCTCTCATTTCCATGTGTGAGTTGAAGCCAGAGTCAGAAAAATTTCCACTTTGTTCCCAAACAATGGGGCTGTGCTTTTTCACATGATGACTCTGGCTTTTCAGCCGGTGTGCCATGCTTTGCTTCTAGCTGTGGCCCGTGGCTGGTGCTCAGCAGAGGCTGGAATATACCCACAATGAATTTGGGCGGTTATGCAATGCTGCACATGAAGTAAAATTCCTTTCTAACCCCTGCAGGCGATCAGTTTACGCCCTGAATGATGAGATTTTGATTACCCTTATCTAAGCTACAAATACTGTTAACGGCAGTGAAATCAGCTAGCTCTGGTGAGGCCCATCAAAGCACACATCTTGGTGGCCTTCTGAGGCTGCAAGTCCTTTGCAGCTCTGTGGGATGTCGTGGTGCTTTGCTATGGGAAATCCTTTCACTGTGCAGATGTTACTTGCTGAGGCCTTGTAGATCAAACCCCAACTCCTGCCATCTCCAGCCTGACAGTTCTCAATGAGCAAATACTGCCCTGGAAAGCGTTGACAGTAGGAATGGCAGGCTGCTTCCCCAGAGCCGGCGGGGAGAGCTTGTTGCTTCGATGCTGGATCTCACTCTGAATGCAGAGACAGATTCCAGCATCCTCAACCCCACATGGCATTGGTTATAGCTTGGGGAGCAACTTTGCTCTCCCAGCGAGTGCTGTTTCCCAGGGCAGCTTCATTCTTCTGTGAACAAAAGTTGTTGAGCTGTGGGGAGTCTCCTGGCGGGAAGGTGGGACCTTTCCATGGCTGGACTGAGTGAGACTGATGGGTGGAATGAGACTGGATGGTGTGCTAGGCGCTCGGATGCATCTCTTCCCCGGGTTCCTCTGTCTTATATCTCACATCCAGAAAAAGATAAGTGTGTGTGTGTGTGTGTGTGTATATATATATATAAAAAAGAGAAAAAAATCCACTCCAGCAGTAAGACAGAGCTTCTTGTCAGCCTGGTGTGAGGGGAAAAAGATAAGTTGATCAATGTCCAAGGCCAGGAGAGATCAATAGGGCCAACTGGTCTGGTACTCCATGCAAACTATACCATAGATGATAGCAGTGATTCCTGCACCAGGCCAGCCTGAGAGATAGCATTCTTGTTTTGACTTGTGGGAGGATCTCTCGCACCACAGGGATGAGTTCCAATATAAAACCAGGGATGAATAGACTGAAATAGGTGTGACCCAGAGGATAATGCCACCTTCTGCATCTTAAGGTACCCATCTGTGAAATGCAAATAATAACAGGGGAACCTTGTAGGGATTCATTAGTCCTTTGAAGATGGCATGTGTTACATGCTATTATTGTGATTTTCCACAGTTGGCCCCATTCCAGCCTCTTGGACATGCACCTCTCACTGTTGCTCACTTCCTGATTTATTTCCCCCTCCTCCCTGGCACTGTCAAGCTAAGTCAGCAGTGGCAAGGGCCTGTCCAGGACAGTCAGCCACTTGTCATGGTGGCTCATGGCCTGGGAAAGGTTGCGAAGATGAGGCCCATTCTCTGGTTCAAGCACAGAGTGCTGGAGATTGCCCTTGCACACGTGACAAGGACACCCAGGGCCTTTCTGTGTTGGAGGATGTACAAATGGCATGTAGGACAGTTCATAACCCAAGATGCTTTTTGTGACTTTTAGATCAGAGCTAAAAGGTGGATTTGAGCAGGAAAGGAAAGCTGGTGACAGGGAAGGGCATGACACTGGGTCCAGAGGAGGATGCAGTAGATGCTGGGTTTAGGAGAAGTTATTAAATGCTCTTGGTGCACAGATATTTGCAAAGCAACTCATCCAAATTAAGTTTATCTGCATTCTTTCCTTTTGATGCAGTAAGTCCTCTTGACACAGATATTTTTTTTAGTGTGTTTTATTCTTCAGTAAAGCTTGTTGCCATGCACTGGGGATGTTTCTGAAAAGCTTTTTGCTGAGGCTCCATGTGCTCTAGGATGCACGGGGCTTGTTGTGCTCCTGATTCTCAGAGGTGGATGAAATCGGGAAATTCCCATCATTCCTCTCTTGGCCTCTAGTGGCTCACTGTCCTTGGGTGAGGTGCCAGAGGGGGAACAGTGCTCCAGGATGCTGAGTGAAGACGCTGCGTTTGCAGGGATGCAGCCAGGTGGCGTGGGGAGTCCGCTGCTGAGCTGGGCTGCGCACCCGACAGCGCTGAGAAATGAGCAGCCTTTGGGGAAGGGCTCTTCGCTGGGTCAGACTGGCGGAGCTCTGGGAAGCTCTTCCTGGCTGAAGGGAAAGGACCATGGTGTAGACCTTGGGTACCTGCAGAGACAGTGGGATTTTAGGATGACCAAGACTTGTTTCCCTGGAGATCTGGGCAGTGCTCAGCTGAGAGCTGCAGCAGCTCTAGGTACGAACAGGAGAGCTCCGAGACCTGTGGCTATTGCAGTCCAGAAACTTGGACTCATTTCCATTACCTTGGGGCTGACGGGATTGCTGGCTGATGAGCAACTGGGTTTTGGTCACAGAAGCGCATGCAAGCAGAAGAGCTTTGCCCAGTGTCATAAACCTTGTTCTTGCGTGGGATGTGTGTGGACGAGGTGCCTCCCAGGCTGCACTGAGGACATGGGTGAGACTCATAGGTGCTCTTGCAGAAGAATCTAGCCCAGGGTGGGTGCATAACTGGGTGTCTCTGGGGGGTGGGAAGCCATTTTGACATGGTGGTTGCCAGCGGAGATGAGTCCTTTTCCAAGGCACTAGGCAAGATGTGCAGAACATACCTTCTTTGTGGGCAACCCTTACGCAGATGCAGCCCCAAAGGCTATGTTAGTTTGCATGTTAGCGTGGCAGCACAATAATCTTCCCTTGATTTTTCTTATTTGACAGCTGCAGATGAGCTCAAAGTGAGCTGCAAGGGGCTGCTCGTTCTGAACACGAAGTATTAATAATGCTGAGAGATTGATTAAAAATGGGTAAGTGTCTTTTGAAGAACCTGCATTTTGAAATGTCTCACTTTGGAGATGTAACTCATGAAACACTTCTGAAGTTGAGAGCTCTGGACTCTGCTTTGGCTGTGAAGCAAAATACCATCTACTCTGGGTTTCCTTTGTTAAATATGCCAGATAACTATACCTCTTCTCTTTTAGCCCTGAGGATCTCTGGGTTGTGAGCAGGGTGTAGTGGTGGGTTGGAAAAGAGAGAAGTTTCAGTGTTTCAGAGAAATTAAGTGTTAAGCAGTGGTGTTGATGGGGTTCCTCTGAGGGAGAAGAGAGATGTCAAGGAGGTAAAAAGTGTGTCAATCAGGACAGAAAGAGGACAACTATAGTGGGTATATAGGCATGTCTGTAGTTTTATTAGAAATATGAGAGATCTAGTTTTCCTACTCATGTTACTTTCCACTGGCTATGAAGGAGTTCGCTTCCCTGGAAGAGGAGAGCCAGGGATGGGACATGAGACCTGGTCTCGAAGGCTGCCTGTGCTGCTGTGAACAGGGCACCTGGAGACATGGCAGAGCACAAACCACCTGAGAGCATATGCTGGGACCTGTGGAGTTGTGAAGGTTTTGGTGGTGTGAGCTTGGCTGGCTCTCGGGAGGAAGAGTGAGCAGTGCTGGTGGCACAGACACAAGCATGTGTTGCTTTTCCAGTCTGGCTTAAGGACCCAGCAGTGACATTGAGTAAAGTCCCCTTTGCTTGCTGAGGGTCATGTTGATGATACTGAAGCCACAGCACTGATTGCAGATACGTGAGTTTCCCAGGGAGGGGGGCGGAAAGGCAAACAGTGCTTTGAAGGGGACTGTCCCTGGCAGCAGTGCCAAAGTAGGTGACACATGGACTGCAGATCCTTATCAGGGCTCATTTTGTCCTGCTGTGGTGGCTTTAGAGACCTGACCCAAAACACTGCCTTGCTCTGGGGTCGGAATGGGACTGCAGAACTCATGCTCTCGAGCACTGAGGGCACCCTCATTGCTGCTTGGGCTGGAGACTGACATTCAAACTGGTGGTTTTTTTAAACCAGCAAAACAGAGGTGGTTTAAAAAACCCAAGCCACAATCAACCAAAAAACCCACAAATGAACCCTCACCCCCTAAAAATACCCCAACGAGTTATACTGGCCTATATAGATTTCCCTTGACAAACATCCCTAGGTGATGCTAAACCCATTAGAAAGGCGGTGATCCCATCTGCAAAACAGTGCCATGTCACTAAAGGGATGAAAAACAATTATCTGAGTAGGCAAGCATCTCCATTATTTTTATATATTTTTATATATCTATAGATACGTTCCCATGCACAAATAGCCTGTGATGGAGTGAAACGTGAGAACATCAGAAAATGGGAGAATTATCATAGGAAAGACAGTGTAAGCATGTTCATCACTAATAGGGGTGTGAATCATTTTGTGGCTTATTGGTCTCCCTTCCCCATTCTCCTCAGGACCTGACTAGGGACGAGGTGAATGTCCTCTGTGGCTGTGTCCTGCCCACCACAGTGCTGGCTCAGCTTAGTGTAGGACTTTGTCCCTAGGACTCCTCACAACCTCCTGGGTTTCCATCTGACAGGAGTTTGCCTGAATTTCATGTTATGCTCCCATTTTTTCCCCCTGTATTTTCCTAGTTGATCCTCCATGATTATTTTTATCCTGTTTTTCTAGTAGAATGTGGTAGAAGATGGATCCAGCGAGAACTGTCCTACCAGGCATAGCATCGTTATATGCTGTTTAATTTTCCAAAATTTTGAGACATGAACAAAAGGGTCTTTGTAATATGTCATCTTGCCCTCAGCTGCTTTTCTCCATGGTATATTGCTCTTCAGCTGTTGGGCATAATTTTTAAATTAAGATTAGCAAGGTGCTATACTAAACCCATTGCTAAAGCATCAGTATCATCTCTTTTACAGATCTGACCCTGCAATACAAACTCCTATGGAAATTAATGGGCTGTCTGGATTCCAATGTAGGATTGAGACTTTATTGTGTAAATCCATCAATAAAGGCAATCAGGTGAGTCAGGCAAGGTTTATGTTTAATACTGTTGCTGTCATCCCTCATTATTCTGCTCAGGTTTCCTTTTGTAACTCAAGCACACAGGAGCAAATCCTTCAAACCATATGGCTCTGCAGGGTTGTCCCCATCCCCTGACATTACATTTCATACCACTGGTGGGTTTTTTAGGGGGTTGTAGTTATACAGCAGTAATTGGGCGGGAAATGGCTTATTGATGTGTGTTTTTGTTTGGTTTTGGAGATTCGGTACTGAACATCGTTCTGCTTTTGGTATCAAGGTATGTTTGGGCCATTCTGACCTTCTCCCACAGGTTGGTGTGGGTACAGCTGGTGGACAGGGTGCTGCAGTGGTGGGACGATATGAGAGATGCGGTGGTCACAGGGCCTGTCTGGGGTCAGGATCTGGGTCTCTTCTCATCCTTGACTCCGCCAGGCTGGGAGCTGCTCTCATCTGGCCGGTCTGACTTGGTGTGGTACCCACTGTACTTCCTTCAGGAACAGGGTGGTCAGCCAGCTGTCTTAAATCAGGGGATTGTTTCACTTCTCTGTAGGAATAGTGTTTTTGGAGGAAAAGAAAATTTTAAAAGCAAATCCCATTTAAAAATGCACACTGCGTGCCCCCCCAACCCTACCACCTGATGACTGACACATGGGAAGACACCTCAGTAACCAAGAGTGTCTTCTGGTTCTGTTCTTCAAATAGATTTCTAGCTTTATCCGCTTTTAAACTACCATACTTTTGCTTTTTCCATTCCCGATATTTTCCAATATCTCCCAAGGATTTATCGAGACACGCTATATCAGGTTAGTTCTCTTCCTGCTGGCCTTGCCTCTGATTCCATGCCCAAATACTCATACAGAAGTTCTCATCATTCAGGGCAACACACAGCTCTTCAGATTTGCCACGAACCATCTGTATGACCTCAGGCAGTTTATCTTCTCAGTTCCAAACTCTCTGCTGTGAACCTGCACATGATTTTGCTTTGAGCTGAAAAGTGTTAGGGATGACCACACACCAAATTAGGCCAGTTGGCTTTGGCTCCAGTTGTAAACACTAACAACTACTCTGATCTGACAAACACGTGGCAGCAATTTATTACAAGGATTTGTACTTGAAGTGGGCTGTGTTGACCTGTCTGGCCAAGCGCATGTCACGCAGAAGTATGTTTTTTCCTTTCTCAGATGGTGCTGACCTGCCTCTCGGCACAGCCGCAGCCTGCTTGCCTGTGCTTGAGCTCCTCATAGCTCTGGTCTGCTTGACTCTCACCCACCTGTTTCAAACTTTGCAAATGATTTTTCTTTCCAAATTCTCCCTTTTTTCACCAGAGAACAAGGAACACAGCTTCTTCCCATGTAAATCGCATTCCAAAACTTTGATGTAATTTTTATTTTCTTCTTTCAAGTCTCCTGAGAAACCCTGCACAGGATGGCAACCTTTTTTTTTTAATTATTCTTTGTGAGAGACCTGAGCAGCTATTTTGCTGGACCCTTTAGCATCAATAACAACACATCTTTGTGTGCACTGATCTGCTTGAAGAGCAGCATCTATACGGTCTGTCAGGTCCCATGTGGGCTAAGGAGAGGTTTTCACTAATAACGTTGCAATTTCTTCCAAAGGCAACAGGGAGGGACAGGGAAGGGATGAGGATTTGGCAGTCTGGTTTTCTCATTAGCACAGCTATGTGAACTGTAGCAACAAACTCAGAGTTATCAACAAGGCGTCAAACTTGTTTGGTTTTTTTTTTTTCAACCTTGCCTGAACACTTACTATTTAGGTTCATGCTGGGGTACTTCAATAAAAGACTGACTCCCAGAGGTCTTGAGTGACCTGCCCTCCTGTTGTCTCTGCTGGAGCCAAGTTATTAAAATAAACCCCTTTCACCTATTTTTATTGAGATATGGAGGGTATTAGGGGTATGCTGACCGGGGTACCTCTGTCTTATGATCTACCATGAAGATGGCAAGAATTCCTCTGGCTCTGTGGGGAAACTGAAATGATCCATTTATAATTTTCTTACCTTAACAAAATACAGGGAGTGACTCAAATATGTCCCATCCTTATGGAAATTAATTGTGTTAATGGGATCATTAGAATTTAGAGCTGCTGTCACCAAACTGGTTTTTGCGGCTAATGATGGTTCTTGGGAAGATTATGTCATAATGAAGGCGGAGAATCTGGTCATCTATATATATGTGATCTGACCTGAGCCCTTTCTTTGGGTTTCATTGAGCAATGCACTGAGGCAACGTAGGCAAACAGCTGCCACCCTCACCATGAAAATAGAAGGTGCCTCGGTGGTCCTTGCTCTGGCATTTTTCTGCTTCTTCTCAGGTTAGTAACTTCTGATGTTCTCTGTGCTGAAATCTGGGACTGGCAGAGGACACAGCCTGGGAGCTCCCGTGAAGATAGCGGGATAGAGGATTGGAGAGCCCTTGTTCTTTAAAAAGCACGGTGGCATAACCAGAAGACCATCATTTTTGCTGTACTACTTGTGTTGATTTGATATAACACATTCTTGATAATGTCTTTTTCTCTTGCATGTAAAAATGATGAAGTTCCACTGATAGGTGAAAGTGCCTATTTTTAGTAGAGTTGATGGTTTAAGAGCAAACAAACAAAAACCCCCACCCAATAGTTTAAGTGGAAGAATACAAATTTCTAACTAGACAGATTTTTTGCATGAAAAGCTTGACTTTGAACAAAAGTATAATACAATCTTTGGTAAATTCAAGGAAATGGGGATTTCTTGTCAACACTTTTATTAAGGAATACACTTTCATATGGCTACAATAGAGTGACTTTGGCAGGCATTTAGTTTTAGTGAAATGGTCTTTCACCTTCCTATTTCTATTGAAAAAGAGCTAATGGAGGTTTTCTTTATGGCTCCCTGTGATGCCACAGATGTAAGGGAAAAGGATGAAACGGGTATTATACCAGCTCTAAGGGGCTTAGTAGAAAGAAACGTATATCGGCTACCCACCTGACTCATTATTAATGTGGTAATTTGTGTGAAGTACTGTAAATGGAATGGGCCTTGAAAAGGAATTTGGAGGCTTGGACAAACAATGATATTATGGGCTAGCTCTGGTACCCCAATTCTAACTGAAGATTAAGAAAGTCAAAAACACTCGGGTAAGGTTGATACAACCACCAAGGTAGTGGGGTAGAATAATAGAGAAACTGTTACTAAATCATCCTTGAAACTTAGATTTTAAGACTGATAAAAGTGAAGAAGGGAACAAAGATGCAAAAAATGGATTGCTTTTGCATTTGAATGACAAAGTGCGATGGTCCAGAAAGTCTCTAATGCCTGGTCCTTTCTATCGGTGTACAATAATGCATTGGATTAGCTTTTATCTAGAGGTATTTGGGTGGATTAGGAAACTGCATCAAGTATTTGGATTAAATGCTTTTGATTTAAAATTTCCCTTCAAAGATTTTGTATGGTTTCATTGTTGTTTTTTTGTCACAGATGTTGCCAGCCAAGCTTCGATTAAGGCGAGTCCAACCTTTTCTATTCTGATTCTCCTTTTGTTTTGCCAACTTTTCCCTGCTTAATGCATGCTCTGAGCAAAGTAATTTAGATGGACTATACTTAGAAATCATAATGCTTTTTCAGTGGTGGAAAAAGCAGTGAATTTCTCTATATTTAGAGACAGTACTTTTGTAATACAGCAATGGCTCTAGCTGACAGTGTATGGTGTGCTATGCTGAGCACATATCTGAACAGCTCTGGGATGGAAATCTCATAAGATGAAATTAGAAATGGCATGAATTATATTTCTAATGATATTTCAGAATTTTTCTCCTGATCCAGCAGAAACCCCTACCTCTATCTCCTGAGTTTGATAATTAAAAGAATTAAAGCAAGTCCTTTGAGTCTTAAAAATTATTTGATTCAATGACTGGGAAGTCAGCTCCATTCACATTTTAATCAAACAAGCTTGTCTCTCCTTAGTAAAGACCCTTTTGGAAAACACAGTAGCCAAAAATAACTAAATGGTTCATTGATTCTCCCTAGTCTGCATTTCAGTTACCCAGCAGAAGAGTCAATTGGTTGATGCAGCGTTACACAATATTACCGCTCCGCTTCCTAAGAGGATTGTACTTTTCTGTGCTTCAGTCCTGCACCTGAATTGCTCTTCAGTCACTCTGGTCGATTCATTACTCTTGCATCCCACCGGCACTTCAAGGGCTATATTTTTTGCTCTTGGCCAACTTTATATTAGAGTCCTCACCTGCAGTGGGTAGCAATTTGCAGCTGTATGCAAATTAAATATGTATTCCTTTTCCCATGGATAATGGCCCTCGCAATGGGTTTTGAACTTTCTCGTTGTCTTTTCTGCCTCGGGAGCCATGAGCGGGGCTCTGGGCGCTGCCTGTACTGTGTGTGGTGAGGGATGGGGACGAGGAGCATGGTAGCCCCAGGCCTGGTGTGAACAGACTATTGCTGTCGAGAGCATGTAGCCCACCCCGAAAAACTAAAGTGTGAATGAACTGTTTTCAGGATCTCAATGGCCTCAGAGAGCTTCCACTGACTGTCGTCCTCTGCTTTTCAGAATGAGTGCATGAAGATTTGGCCACTTCTGCGCAGCGGGAAGTTCTCCTGTCCCACCAACAAGGAGCCCGTCAGCAGCCCGGATGGCAAAGCAGACCTCAACAAGTGCCTGATGTGCCAAAGGCTGCTGTGAGTATCGGCCACCCACAGCTCACGTGGCCGTCCTGCCCCTGCGCAGCACGTCCTCTCCTGTAGCCATGAGCCCACTCTAAGGAGGCTTGGTCTCAACCTGCGGTGTAAAATTGTAGGTCCTGGGCCAGACAGACCATTCAGCAGCTCTTCAGCACACCTGTGAACCCAGTAATGCTCTGCAGCTAGTCATGCTGGTGGGGACACACCACAGGGTGTGAAGAGCAAATCTGGGGTGAAAACATATGTGGATTTAATTTCTTGTTTCTGTAGATGGTGTTTCATAGGATGGATGTTAGGCAGAGAGAAAAAATGGCAAAATGTCCCCAGCAAAGAGCTGCTGAACACCCCAGACATGTCTCACTGAGCTGGAGCCCCAGTGCTGGTCTGTCCCGCTGCCTTGCGCAACAGGGAGGTGGGGTTGGCAGGACTGGCCTTTAATCACTAGCTATTTTGTTTTTATGTCCGAGGACTGTATGCTGCTCTGTCACTCACACCTCCCTTTCTTGCAGCGAAAAAAGCTCAAAAAACAAAGGGAGTGGTGGAGAGGTGAACAGGAATGTGGACTCCTCGGGAGAGGTGAGGTGAAACATCGCTACCGAAGCCAGTTTTATCAGCGCGCTGGGAGCGGGTTGATGTGGTGGCATTGCGTCTTCTGCCTCTGACCCTCTTGCTGAGCGTGTCTCCTTGTCTGTGGCATGGGAAACAGCGGCTTGGCCGACGGAGAAGGGCCTGGCAACGCACCTGTGATGGGAGCGGGGTGAAGATGCTCTGCCTTGGCAAGAGGGGTCCGATGAGCATGAGGCTTTGTGCCATCCATGAGCACGAAAGAACCCAAAACCACCGGCGGCTCCTCCCGGGCAATCTAGTCCCTATCAGATAATGACTGACACGGCACGAGTGGTCTGTGCCTGCCCAGAGGACAGGCTAAGGAGGATACCTGCCTGTTTATAAGGCACACCATTGGCATCTGACAAATAATTAATAGCCGTGATGGTGCATGTGAGCTGTGAGTAGGGCAGGGTGTGGGAGCAGGCTGGCTCTAATTGTCCCTTGTTTATCTTGTTGATGCACCTGGCTGGTTTCTTTTACCCACAGCTGTTTTTCTAGATAGCAAGTCTTTATGTGGAGGGACTTGTCTCTTGGAGCCTTGGGATTTTATTCTAGATAGGATTGAATTGGTTTCCATCAGATAGTGTTGGTTGCAGTGATTATTTTTGTTTTTACACCTGCTTAAGCAGGGTAGCTTTCTAGCTCTTTTGTGTCTGGGCAATTTAGAGGTTTTGTAAAGTGTAGCTGTCCTAAGGGAGGTCTGTTTTAAACACTTGACTTGCCAAAGTATGGTCCTGAAGGCAGAAGAACAGTTTTAGTATCAGGACCGATGCTGAATTTCTTTGTTCAACCACAGATTTTTTCTCTAGCTTTTGGCAAGTAATTTTCTGGGCTTGACTTTCCCCGTCTGCAGAGCTTGGATAAGTTATCAACCCATCTCTTTCACATGGCGGGGCGGGGGGGGGGGGGGGGGGGGGGAGGAGAGAGGGAAACATTCCTTTAAAAAAAAATAAACCTTAAAAATGCTGTGTAAAGGATCCTAAAGGCTTCACATGTAGCATGTGTTTCTTATGCTATAAACCTGCTCATGTGTCTTAAGTCAGAGGAAAGATGTTCAGGGGAAATTAAAGACCAGACTAAAATGCTTAAGCAGGTTTTGCTACAAAAGCCTGTTGTGAAAGAGTGCTTTGCTTCAATTAATGCATAACGTCATGTTAAATGGAAGGTAAAAATGTCTAGCTCTTATTCTAGCGTACCTGGAAAGGAGGCGTGCAAGGATTTTTTTTTTAATGCCTGCAGCTTCAACTTTTTACTGTGCATGGATTTTAAAATTCTTGGTAGTGTGTTCACTCATGAGATGGGAAAACTGACTTCCTCGTTCAAAATTCACTAAGAAATTGTCACTTTTTATACTTGGAGCAGAACCTAGGTCCTTCAGGCAGGCTCTTGCAAGTCTTATTTCTAAGAAATAGGACTACCCTGGATGCAAAAGACAAATGTACTCATCTAAACATATGGATTTATTTAGTTTATGTTGCATGTTATAGTTTAAGAGAACACATCAGGCAAACTATGGGTTTGCATTGAGTTACGCCTCAAGGAAACAAAATATAGTGTTTGAAATGTAATTCATTGGGTGGATAATCCTTTGTGGATTTGTGGGAGATGTCTCTGTCAGCGTATCTGTGTCAGCTCATGTTTTTGGCACTTCCACAGGATGACTGCGAAGAGTTTCGGGATCTCTTCCGGAAGGGGAAACTTTCCTGCACCAGAGAAAATGACCCTGTCCGGGATTCCTCTGGGAAGCAACACAGCAATAAGTGCATCATGTGTGCAGAGAAGTTGTGAGTAGAGGAAAAACCAGCTTTGTCTGTTAGATTGAGAAAGCGGCTGCTGGAGTGACCTGGCCGCTGATGCCAGCGGACGGGATCACTCGCCCCTCCTGCAGCCGCTGGTGGGGAAAACCTCTCGCTCCCCGGAGCACTGTGGTATTCACTTTCTCATCTTGCTTCTCTTCCAGCAAAAGGGAGAATGAGCGGAAGTTATCTAAAAACAGACAAGGAAAAGATAAGGTGAGATTAAAGTATTAGGCAGGCCAATATAAAACTTTATTGGATTTTCACACAAGATAGAAGAAAGGCAACATTATTCAGTTGCTCTGTCTCTGCTGATTTAATTTTGAGATCCACTTGCCTTTCCCTCCTTATTGTTCATGCTCTTGAATCCCCCAAGTGAACAACTTGTGCCTGAACATTGTGGTCTGTCCCACTGACCTGCGGATCAAGGGACAGGCAAATCCCATCAAAGAAACCAGGTGTGCTGTGCTGTCCTGAAACCTGGCTCAAGGGTGGAAAAGTCAGGGCTGCTGAGGGTGCTAATTAGGTGAAAAAGAATAATCTGGGTGAAAAACTCTAAATCTGAACTCTGCAAAGCTCAAGACATCGTTGTATTCTGGGAGGAGAGCTCAGCTCTGTGGTATCTCCATGGGTCTGTGGCTCAGTTTTAGCTTTTCTTGTTGGAAACTTTGTTCTCATGGAGCTGCCATTCTCCACCTCCGCCTTGCCACCCTGCAGCCACAGTGTCCCTGTGCACTGGTGCTTTGCTGACAAAAGCATCTCTGTAAAGGGAGAAAAGTCTCTTTCCAACACTTACCTTTCTATTTTTCTGTGGTAGGGACTGGTGCGGTCCTCTTAAGCCTCAGTCTTGGGGATAATCTTGATTTGGTGCTTTTCCTAAGGACTTTGTCACAAAAAAAAATAGTAGTGTAAGTGAAATTTGCTGATGGCAAAGCTGGGAGGCAGCATCAGCAGAGGAGGATCAGCAGATCACTCAGGACTAATTGGATAGTGCTGGGGCCTGGAGTAATAGAAACAAGATAAAATGCAATAACAGTGCAAGATTATGCAGTCAGTGATTAACAAGAATTCCAGCTTGTCGGTTAGAAGTGACAAAGGATAAGAAAGCCCTGCATTTAATAGTGGGTCAGGGATGTGTCAGGGGATGAAAAAGGCAAATACAAGTCTTGGATGTGCTCAGTGAGGTTTTTGCAGCAGAGGTCGGGAAGCTAGCACAGCTCCAGAAACGCCGGTTCAAAGGGAGACTGTCTGAGAGAGGCTATTAGCGGGAGGCGGATCCGTCTGAGATGGAGGATGAGGGCACGGATCTGGGCCGGTATCGGGGACCGAGGCACAGAGGGGCTGCAAGACCTTTCTTGGGCTTGTCGGGGAGGGAGAGCACGAGTGAACTGCACAGGAGTTTGAGCACAGGCTGGTGATGGGGAGAAGCAGCGAGGCTCTCGACAGCCCCCCCGAAGTGGGGTGCAACATTTATTTCTGGTGGGAGCAATGCAACGTGGCTGCTGGCCACGGCAGGTGCAGGCTCGTCCTGTGCCGGATCATCTCTCCTACCCGTGGCTAGTTTGGCTCCAGGGAAATGTGCGGGTTTGTAGTCTGAGTGTTTTGCCAGTGTTAGTCTAGTAGCAAAGGTGAGGAGCTGGAGCCTGAGGTGCCCCGGGTGGGATGCGGGACTCGATGCTGGGGAAATATCCTTCCCTGGCAGAGGAATCCACTAGCTGGCAGAGGTGCTGGAAACTTCTGGGTGGTGCAAAAGATGAAGTCAGTGACCTGCTAAGGACCTTAATGCAGCTAGCCAAAACGGGCAGAAAATGACAAGTGTTAAAACCTTTTTGTAAAAAAAATAAAGGCTAAGTGGGATCCAGTTACTTATCCTATGTACTTGCTGTTTGGAATTGGCTATTGCAGTGTCTGAAATAGTTGAAATTAGGGGTACTGAATGTTTACATCAATGTTACATAACAGGGGCAAATTAACGTGGTTTCTGTACAGCAATTTTGAACAGGGAACAAATTAATCATCCACTCTCCAAACAACCTTCCGCTGCTCGTGGACTATTAAGTATGTTTGCATCATGCTTCTATGTTTTAACTGCTGCTTCTTGATTGACTTGTCGCAAAGGGTGGTTCGTTTTGGGGGTACTACTTGCTCTGTAAATGAAATTATCTGAGCTACGATCTGGGAAAAGACTGTAGCTGTGTATTAAGGATGTTGGGAGAAGTGGGAGGGACTTCATTACCGTATCGGTCACATCACTGGCATGCTTTGGATAGCCCAACAAGGAGAATAATAATTAGTCGGATCATGCTCGAAAACTCCCAACACGTGCTGTGCAGGCAGAGGGACCCATAATTTTCCTGACTCACTCCTCTGTTTATATACTAAGTGGCTGGTACTGCACACCCTCTTCTCTTGCCCACACCCGGGCTCTCCTGTGATGCGTTTGCGATGGTTCAGTGCTGTCCTGTCAGGAAACCCCAGGTTTCTAAGAATCGGATCAATAAGGGAAGGAGGACAGGGTGCCCTAACCACTGCCCTCCTTCTGCAGGATGACTGCAGTGAGTTTCGCGCCCAGTTTGAAGCTGGTGGACGACTGTCCTGCACAAGGGAGAACGATCCTGTTCGGGATGCCTCTGGCAAGCAGCACACCAACAAATGTCTCATGTGTGCTGAGAAGTTGTGAGTACAGCTTCCTCTGAACAAGCACAAAATGGTTCAACCACAAACCTCCTGCTGCAAAACCACGGCTTCTGCCTGTGGAGCTGCATCTGGGAGATGCTTGGGAGAGTCTCCTGTATCCCAGTGGCCCTCCAAGAGATGCTCTGGCAGTAGGGCTCCGGGCATTGCCCCTCTTCCCTCTTCCCTTTCAGCGCAAAAGGCCCAGGGCAGGTGAGATGCAGTGTGGAGTAGAGGAGGAGAAGTAGGGTTCATAGAGAGCAACCCCTTTCCCAGGGGACTGTCGGGCGCGGGTAGCTCCTGAGGAGTTTCCCACACGTGTACTTTGCCTTCCAGATGCTCTCTCTCTACTCCCATAGAGCATATGCAGAAGCAGCCCTGATATGAAAGCAGCCACCTGGATCCAGGATGTAGCGTACAGTGGGAATGGTGAGGAGAAGGGAGAAGGCTTAGGGGTGGGAATTAGGAACAGGACCACTAGGAACAGGGAATGTGGATGGGGAGGTGGTGCTGAATAGCACGATGCTGGCTTACAGGGCGGCCCCAGGTCCTGGCGGCACTCGCACTGCCATAGCACTGCCTTTCCCTCCTCTCCCCTTCTTCCAGCAAAAAGGAAGCCCAAAGAGGAGGTCAGTCTGGTGGAACTGCCCAGCGCAACAAACCGCTCACTTCGGAGGGTACGAACCAGGTGAGATGGAGCTTGGAGCCTGCCCTGAGCTCAGAGAAAGGGGCTGGTGAAAGTCTGTGGGATCCTGATGGCTGGGGGCTGTCTGTGGTCAGCCTGGGGTGACCGTGGAGCTTGGGATGCTGGAGCCAGCTAAGGATGGGGGAGAAGCAAGTTGTATTGCAAAGCCTCACTCATTTGTGGGATGGACCTGTGTGTGAGCATGCAAAATGGGCATGTTTGTACCTGGCAGAACAGCCCCTCTTGCTTTCCCAGTGGTTTCATGCTATATGTGAGGTAAAGGGCAAGTTCAGACTCCCCAACGATCCTGTCAGCCCTCAGATGATAACATTTGGTGGGTGTTAAAGCCTGTATGGAGCAAGCACCAACCTGCTTCTGCAGAAACAGCCCTGCCATTCCCTGGGTCTGGGAGGAGGAGTGGGGAGGACAGGAGCTGCTTTAGCTTCTCTGGTTGTATAAAAGTATTTTCTGTGCTTGGTTGTTGAATGTCGTCCTGCCCCTTTAGCAGAAGAGCTGCGGTGGTTCAGGGTCACAGCAGGGTGTGAACGAGAGACGTCCCTTCTCATCAAACAGAGGGTGAGTGGAGCAGCATTTGGGAGGGCACCCTGTCCCGGCCACCCCCCAAGCCCTGGCACCGTTTCTGTCCCCTTCTACCTACATATTTTTTTCCTAGGGGTGGATAGGAGGTTAATTGGAGCAGGAAT
>NW_010527051.1:36343-65379 GCF_000687285.1 Phaethon lepturus
CACAAGTGGCACTGTCTGGGATGGAGAATTGAACACTGCAGTGTTTGGTGCTCAGTACAGCACTTGTCCCCGCTGGCTAAGCCAGTGATGGGGAAGAGACACATAGAGCGGGGCATGTTTCTCATGCAACGCTTGCTCCTTTCTGTCCTTGACTTTCCTGTGCATGAAACACTAGTGATTGCTGTGCTCAAAATCCTCCTCAGGACAGCTTTGCCCAGCAAACCCTGTCTCCTGGCAGGGCATATGTGTCTGCCTTGCACTGGCTCATCCTCACGCGCTGGCTTGGAGGCAGTGCCTGGTGCCCATGTGCTTTCTGGGCACTGGTCAGGCGCTCCTCGTTGTTTTAGAGTTGCTGGACCTGAGCAGGACTCAGTTGCTGCTGTTTCAGAGCCTTTGCTGGGGACCTCTGAGACTTCTTGCTTTTGGCTGGTGCAGTCCCCTTATCTCCCCCCCCGCCGCCCCAAGTGATGCCAGCAGACACAGGGATGCAGAGCCCCAGGGTGGTGATGCACTTGGGCTGGGCACAGGGCAAGGTTTGTCCTGCTTTTGGCTGCCTCTCTGTTGGTATGTGGCTTCTTGCTCTCTCCTCTCCTAGTAGGTGGGTGCTCCCGAAGGGCTGTGGGGGTCTGCGGGGCGGGTGGGTTCACACTGTGCTCCGTCTGTTGTGGAGGGGAGGTGTGGTGAGCCGCCTCTCTGCTCTCTTCCTGCCAGCCCGCAAGGAAACGTGGCTCAGAGCGATAGGAACTACAACCCGGCACCTGGCCACAAGGCGCAGAGCAGAGACATCGATGCCTACCAGCTGGTAAACCCCCCTCCTGCTTCTGGGATGGCACCTGCACAGGCAGAAATGGGGACCCCTCCCACGGGGTGCTCCTGCTGAGCCCCTGCCGGCTCCTTTCCCAGCAGCTGCTCCTGTTCCTGCTGTGACCCTAAATCTCCTCAATTGGCCCATGTCCTTGGAAGGATTTGAATGAGTGAAAGCATCTGCACCCCAATGCTAGCCCCTGTATCCCCCAGCACTGAAGCAGAGGGAGGGGGAGCAGGGCTGGATGTGCCCATACGGGACCTTCCTAAGCCAGTTTTGCTTCTGGAGTTGGCCTCTAATAGAAGTACGTCAGCTATGAGGGTGCTGGCCTTGAACTCGGGCTGGATGCCTGCCCCACACGTAGCCAAAGTGGGGTGAGGAGTGCCATCCCCCACATGTTGAGAAGGTGCTGAGTCAAAAGCCATGGCTGGAGCAGGGCGATGGGGCTGACCAGGGGATGAGGGCAAGGCTGGCAGGGGGAGGGAGTGCTTAAAGGGGGAAATGCTGAGCGGTGGATGACAACTGTGTATGGAATAACGTGGGAGGAAGATGGGGCTATCTGCTCTCCCTTGTCTCCACAAAAATAAAATGCAATAGTTTCAACAAAGCTAAAAGTAGAAAATACAAAGTTAATAAGAGAAAATCAGTTACCATAAAAAGAGTGACTAAATTTGTTATCTTGCTGTCACAGGGTGTTGTCAAGAGCCAAGATGGTTTTAAAAAATGACCTGATGTTTTAATCCCTCCAGCATTTACATACAGTAATTTTAATAGAACATTTTGGAAGGAGTAGGCAAGGTGTTTCTATGGGGCTGCAGGGTCCTTGCTACAAACTGCCTTAACTCTCTCTGAAGCCTCTGTCACTGACTGCTTTTAGAAAAGGGGTATTTGAGTAAAAAAAACAAAAACAAACAAAAAAACACACAACAAAACAAAAACAAAAAACGGTAGGTGCTTCAGGTACAGCAATTTTGATGCATTCCAGAGGAAGCATTAGGCATAATAACTCCAGTCTGCTTCAGGGCTTAGTGGTATTTCCTGGTAGCACCAGGGGAGGAGTGGATGCTGAGGAGCCTGACTGACGAGAAGTGATTCAGAGAGCAAATCTGCTCCTCTTCTTTTTCCAGGGCCACCCGTGGGTTTTGTCACAGGCAGCACCAATTCCCCAGAGCCAAAGGGGTGGTGGCACCGGCTGCTGGGACCTGTGATACGTGGGGCTGCCCGTGGGGCGGCCGCCTGCCCTGGGCAGTAATGCCAGGGTCGGGTCTGTGCTGCAGGCAGCAGTCTCTGGCGTGTAGGAAGGCATCTAGCAGTGAATTGCAAAGGTCAGCGTTGTCTGCCTTCACATCATCGGTAATTACCCAGATGAGAGAGGAAGCAGCACATTAATGAAATTAGCAAGTGATGTTTAACCAGCAGGTGCTATCACAGCACCCCAATGTCACTGAACCCTCTGTGCCGCCCGGCGTGAAGCCTTCCTTCGGTGCTGCTGATAAACCATCAGTTTTATGTGCTAAATGTGCATCTCCAGCTGGGACAGGAGCCAAAATACCCTCTCTGTCCCAGCTGCAGCTCTGCTGATTGCACCATTTGCAGTCGTTGCAACATGTTTTGTAGCAGCCGGAGAAGGGGATGGGAACGCATTAGTCACTCCTATGTCTCTGTCTTTTTTTTTCAACACCTGGAGCTGAGGTGGGTGGTTGGGCTGAGGAAGGGGCTGTGTGTGTGCCAGGGAACAGGCTGCGGTGTCTCTGACCTTTGCCGTTTGAAATCTGCTATGGCTCTGCGATCGCCTGCCCCTGAGTGCTTGTAGGGTGGAAACCTGAGCGCGAGAGGCTTTTCGGGGTCCCCAAAGGCCCCTCCTTCTGCTGTGAGTTTGGCCTGGTGGTGCCGCATGTGGTTTGTAAGGAAAGCCGTGTCTAAATGTTCCCGTTCTCGTGCCGGAGAGGAAACAAGAGAGCACCCTTAATTAGCCGTAGCTGCTCACGTCCGCCTGTGGCTCTGCCCCCAGTGGGTGTCAGCAGTTGTGCTGCGTGTCACACCGCCTGCTCTGGAGCTTTTCTCCTTAATTTTGGCCAGTGGGTTTCCTCTTCATTCTTGGACACGAAACAGTGCCAAAGCCCTGTTAAGGAGGACTAGAGACAGGTAGCAGAAGTTTTCATTTTCTTGTGGATCCCTGGTGAGAGAAATAAACCTGCCCTGGACCAAGGTGCCGAGGCGGATCAGATGAGTGGGTCTGTGCCTGGCAGCGGGGCAGGGAGCACTCTGTCCCCAAAAGCTTGGCTGGCTGGTCCAGCAAGAGAGACTAGCTATTCACAAGCCTGGCCTTGCTGGAGGTGTGGTGGATGTGCTGCAAGGCAGAGGGGTCCCATGGCAAGGCTTGGTTTGTAAACACTTTTAAGTTGCGTAAAGGAGGGTCTTGCAAGTGAACCAGCACCAAATGTGATTTCTTTCTCTCTTCAGCTGGACTGTGATCGAATTCTGCATGGGGTAAAGGGTGGAAGGATTTTCTGCAGCAAATCCTCACAACCAGTCTGTGGCACTGATGGGAAAACGTACAAAAATGAATGTGACTTGTGTTCAGCTGCCATGTGAGTAGGCGGAAAGATTTCAGTAATACAGGGACATCCACCATTCCCGAGTGTCTTTTGCAGCACAGTGTTTGTTTTGATATATCATGACTCACTATCGAGTGTGTCCTTGGTGCCTTGCTGTTAAGCAAACATAGATCAAAATGCCAGAGATTAATCTGATGACAGCTAATTAAGATACACAAATTTCCAGAGTCCCCTATTCCCTTTCTGTCTGATCATAAGATTGTTTGGGGAGTAATAAATGCCATCATATTGGAAGTAGCATCAAAGTATTAAGGAGCCCACAGAGGACTGTCATGCTGATGGCAGAGAGCTGTGGCATCGCAAGTGAATAATAAGCAATGTCTTGTCCTCCCTTTGCAGGAGAGCTTCAAACTACATCACGGTAAACTATCGAGGTGACTGCCGCGAGCCTGCTGCCGAGAGCCTGCCCCTGAAGTGGTAAGCGGCACGCCGCGGCTGAGCTGGGGAAACAGCCTTTTCCTTTCCCCTTGTGAAACTCTCCTGCTGGCACCATCTCAGCTTGTGGAGGCCTGAGCCAGGCAGCCGCAACGGAGAGTGAAAAATGAGAGGTGGCTGGCGGTCAGTCACCAGCCACCCTGCTGTGCTCTTCAGCAGTAGCTGGGGGTCAGCACCTCGACCCTGCAGGCAGGTTAACTAAGAGGCTGATTGAAGGAACAAGTTAACTGAACTAACAAGTTAGCTAAAGCCATGCTCTGTGGCTGCTCCTCAGCCACATGGTGCAGCACGCTCCGCTACTGTTAGGGTCAGCTTGGGGGGGTCCTGCAGGTTGGGAGGGCTCAGTTGTGCTGCAGGCTGGGAGGGAAGAGGGGTATTGGGGCACCCAATCTGCTCTTTTATTATTTTTTTTTTCCTTTGGGGTGGGATGTTGCTGAGAGATGGAGACAATGGCCAACTGAAGTACCTCTTAGCTGTGTGTGGCATGCCAGTTCTCCCTCTGAGTGCATGCTGGGGATCCAGCCTGGCCTCTGCGTCTGTGGCAGAACCGTTAGAGCCCCAGGAGTGGGGTGCTTGTCCAGATGTTTAAATGCAGGTTCAGACTTGGATTTAATATAAAACCTGGGTGTGGTCTCCATGTTTTACCTAGGCTGTAGAGTAGGAGAATATTGTGCCTGTACATATTGCTTTCCCCTGGGGACTTTGAGGCCAGAAAGACTAGAACTGCGTCAACCATAAAGGGCCCATTTCCCAAATCACATCCAGGGAGATGGCTGGGAAATGAAAATTATTCACTAAGTGACATAATTTTGGGAAAGGTCTTGAGCCTTGACATCTTGCGCAATCCCATATAGCAGATGAGTTAAATATTTCTCAGCTGTGCTTTGCCTTTCCACCAGTGGCAGCTTGGCAGTCTCCAGCTCTTTGATTTGCAGCTAGGGTCTTCGTTCTTGTCTCTTGTGTGTGCAGGATGCCCTGTAACACCCAGGGCGGACTGCCTTCTCTATTGGCATGAACTCCTGAGAAACTGGATATGCATCTCCAGGGAAATACTGAGATTTGTTCCCACTCTCTAAACCTGGAGAGAATCAAAATATTGAACCAGCCAACTGGAGAAGTTCTGTAAAGTTTTGGATGGGAGCTTTGGCTTCCGAATGTGAATTTGGTATCAAAGAGCTTTCCTGTGGGATAGCCATCATGCCATAGTGTCATGCCATGCCTTCCTCTGCTCAATGCCAGGATGCCAGCAGATCCCCAAAACATTAAAAAGTATGCATCCCAGCTCCTCTTCCCCTCTTCTGTAAAGCATCAGAATGCTCTTAACTTTGTTTAAAGTTGAAATTGTAGTGCAGAGAGAAATAATTTTGCCTGTGATCATACTGGAGGTCTTCATGTCTTGACCTTTAGCGTGATGGAGCTGCTGTTGGCTCATGTATTCTGGAAGTACAGGGAGACCATGCACTATGAAAGCCTGTTGGTGACTGCTCACACTGCCCAAGGCAGAGGAGATTGGTTGTACCATAGCAACTGAAAAACAGAGAGGATTCCCACAAAACTGTGCCTGGTCTGGAATTCCTTATTGTTTTGTGTTTTACCAAGCTGTTACAGCTCTCAAGCCTTTGCAATTAGAGGACTATGCCATTTACTGAAAGGCAGACAGCTTGTAGCTATATTAAGTATTCCAAGGAGAGTTGGATGCAATTAAAAGGGAAAGTGATAAACTTTTTCCTTGGGGCAAAAAAAAGCCAAACATAAGCACCTCCAATGATTTATTCTGTATTTATGTATATTATGTCACCTAAAGAATCACACTGAAAATTTATGGAAGCTCATTTCCTTGGAAAACATTTTGAGTCCATCAATGACTTTCCCTATTTTGGAGTTGGAAGCTTATGAACAATGTACAGAGCAATGTTATTTTCAGGACTGAAATTCATGGTCACTTGCAGTATAATGAATCCTTTTTTCTATTGAAGATGCAGGCACTCAATACATGCTACTAAAACCCAGAGGGGAAGCTAGCTCCAGCAGTGCTTTTGGCATCAGAAATGGTTTTAGACAGTTGTCATGTGCAGAATGAAAATGCAAAGGCCTCCCTTTAAGTTTTGGAGGAAGAGAAGAAATTGTTATTCAAAAATGTAATATTTCCTAGAGTTATATTTTGGAATTATCCATGGAGTGAATTAGTCATGGGTCTTTCCAGTACACTTCACTTTTTTAATGCTGCATATCTCACGGTTCCTTTACTCATTCAAAAGTTTTTCCACAAATCACCCATGCGATAGTCAGTCTGCCCACATTGGTCAATAGGTCAGGAAAGAAAAGGGATTATCCAGTCTTTCTTTTTAATCTGTTTCTTAACAGACAACTCCCGGGTTTGAAATGGGCAAGTCCTGGTTTTCTTAACAATGCTTTTTATTTTGTCATGCTTCTGTTTAAGGTGGCAGAAGGAGGAAGAACAGCAGGACTTTTCCCAGTTAGGTAGTAGGTGTGGAAAGCACCTAGCTTCAGGCTGAAATTAATCTTGTTCTCCTAGGCTGGCAGCAACCCAACCTGCCTCCCTTGCGCCAGGCTCTGCTGCGGTTGTTTCACGTGGCGGCCGAGCTGGCCGGAGGGGCTGTCACAGGGATGGTAGTGCTCTGCAAGTGTCACGCAGCAGTGGCCACGCTTGGGATGGACTGACTTTGTGCTCTTTCTTTCCAGAAGTAGTGGAGTTCAGACTGCCAGCAAGCACCAGGGATCAGCGGTGACCAAAGGTAGAGAGAAGGGCGGTGATTTACTCCCTCCTGGCCAGCCTGTCCTCTGGAGGTTGTGTTTCACAAGGGTTGGAGTCTCCTGCCTTGCCTGGGCGGGCTGCGGGGCGGGGGGAAAGGGCTCTGCAGTGTGCTTTTCCACCTCGCTGCAGCCAGGGAATGGTGGGGCTGAGCCCCTGGGAAAGTGCAAACTTCCTAATGCCTGCAGCAGTGGGCTCTGCCCGTTCCTTTTCTGCCAGCTCTGGTTTTTAGCCAAGCTGTCCCTGTGGAGCAGAGCGGACACCATCAGAGCAGCATGCTGCTGTCCCCTACCACGGGGAGATGGGTGGCTCAGAGCCCCTACGAAGCATGGGAACGTCACAGCTTTGAGGCTTCCCTGCGGTCCTTTCAGCTCCCCTTGCCTTCTGGGACTATGGTAATAAACTGTCTCCTCCTGTCTCCCTAGGGCAGGTAAAGGAAGAGTTGATGTGGAGCATCAATGGAGCTGCCAAGTCCCCAGGACTGGCCAGAGCTGCCTTCGTCCCCTTCTGCAGTGAACGGAGCCTGTCCTTGCTCAGGTGGAGGGTGAAGGGCTGTGGGGACCCAGCGGTGTCTTCCCAGCTCTGCCCCACGCATGCTGTTGCGGTCTCTGCCGCCTCGCTGTGTCTTAGCGTGCTTCTACAATAAAGATAACTCAGCAGCTTCATGTCACTTTTCTTTACTAAGCCACGTGGTGGGGACACACGGCTCCCCGCTCCGGCTTTACGCTGTGTGTCCCTTATGCAGTAAGCAAGCTCAGAACCCCCTGGGGTGCACCAGCTGCTGTAAATACCTGGTGAAGATGTTGGACCTGAGGAGGAAGAGTGTGGTCTGGGGTTTTGTGAGGAGGGACCAAGGGTCAGGTTCTCTGACTCATTGTGGGGTCTTGGCTCAATCACTTCACTGCCCTTTCAGCCCTTTTTTCTTGCCTGTAAAATGGACATTAAAAGATACTTACCTACCTCAGAGGGTTGTCTGAGATTTAATTGGTCTACATTTGGAAACCCACAGAGGAAAATTGGTTTTAAAGCACCTCATGTATTGGGCTGGCAGTTTAACTGTTGCAGTGTGTCCTCTTCCATTCTCCTCCTCTGAGGCCCTGGGAAATCCAGACCACTTTGAGCAGCTGTAGGAAGTAGACACACCTTGACTGGTCATGTTGGATGCGGTGCTGAGCCCTGCCCTGCTGAAGCTGGAGTCAGGGGCACAGCTGGGAAGGTCTCTGGGAGCTGGAGGTCTGGATTTGGCCAGCAGCTATTTCTTGCTGCTTGCCCTTCTGAGAGGGCAGAAGCACTGAGGGCACCCGTGAGGCAGTGCTGGCCAAAGCAGAAAACTCTGCCATCTTGGTGGCCCATGGACCCTCTCCATTTACTTTTGGGTCACCCTTCCCCAGACAAGGTCCTGTGGGCACAAGGGTTAAGCTCAGGAGCCATCTCCTGCAGGGAGGGGTCCTTCCTTTGGCATCCTGGGGCTATGGGGAAGATGAAGTGAGCAGCTCCATGCTGTTGAATGCCTAAAGCTATTTAAGGAAAAGTGTTGGTTTGAGATGTAACTGATTCACAGACAGTTATAATTTGTTTATAGTCTGAGGCTATTTTCAGATGAAGCCAGGACTTAGAGCTGAAGGCTTCCCTGGCTAGTTGGGGCAACACCTCGGCGAGTGGGGTGGGATTTGTGAAGCAGGAGACTGGTGGTGGGTTAACAGAAATCTGCTGGCAGCTCGCACGCACTTCCTGTGCTTTCTTTTATAGCCGTTACTTAAAGCAAATACATTCTTTATTTGTGTAAACTTTATTGCAATAAATTTCCAGAAGACCTTGAGCAAACACACGCAGCGTTTGAGTCCATTTTAGCTGTGATCTGATCTGTAAACACTTTCTGTTGTAGATAAGGCTGGAGTGACTTGCTTTCAGATTTTGGCAGGATTTTACCTAATACCGATTAATTTCACTCCCACTGAAGACATAGATTTTTTTTTTTCAATTAAGTTATCAAATCCTTTTTTTCCTATTACAGTTAATGAGAATTGATTTTAAACTCTCAAAACACACGTGCATCACATTTTATTTCTGCTGATAATAAAATTCGATTTTATTATCAGCAGACTGACATAAGTTGTTAATATTTTGTATACTGTTTTTTAATGTGAGCATACACTATGGTTTAGAAAGAAATTATTACTGCCTATTTCTATGTGGAAAATCCCCTCACCAAGTACAGTCCTGCAGGGTGAAAGTCACTAGTTTAGTCCTGGTTAACTCTTTTGCAGGATGCAAAATTTGTCTGCCTTTAGAACTGCGATGAAACAAGTAAATTCTTGACTATTATTTATGCAGCCTGAGAATGATGAATATCAGACTAAAAATGTTCTCTGATTATGTCTGCTCACTGAATCCAGCTGAAATCATGTGCAGGGACATTACATGATTTCATGAAAGTGGTGCACAATTCGTGGCTTAAAACAAATTTTTGCAAATGAAAATCAGCGCACTTGAAAGCTATTGTGATTTGTAGTGATTTCAAGTACTTAGGTTTTGAAATAAATAATCACCTGTAAAACCTGCATTAACCATGCTCCAAAAGTGATGAACTGATGAAGTGCCCTAGCAGCCTCTTCTGTCATTATTTGCGCACCTTCTGAACTTCTCCTGCTGCCAGCCGCAATTATCATCCACAGAAATCACAGCTGGTGATGCGGGGCCGTTAATTGGCTTCTGAACCTGTCTGCGGAGAAGGCGCGGGACGGTGACTCGCTAAGACCGCCTGCGCCGTGGCCAACAACCCTACCAGAGGCAGCAGCGCGAACTCCTGCGCTCGCAGCCTGCCTGGTCGGTCTCTTCGGGCTTTCAACCCCCTTTCGTGGGTCTCGGGGGGCTCGACGACGCTGCCTGGCCGGAGCAGAGCTGTGTGCGGCGGAGCTCCGTCGGGACCCCGCGTGAGTGATGCCGTGCGTTACTTCTGTGAGGTTTCTGGGGAGAAGGTGGCGAAGGCTTGAGAGGTTTTGGGGATTTATTACTCTTGTCCATTTGCTCTCAGTTACCCTCTGTGTTGCCCTCTGACGTGGTAATGAGGCTAAACCAGCCCTCTGTGAACGTGAAAAGCTACCAGCACTCTGGGGAGCCTTCAGTTTGCTGCAAATTATGCTTCATTAAGGGTGTTTCTTTTGCCAAGATCCACAGACCCCGTGCGGTTCGCGGCAGTTTCTGAGGTTTTGCAGAGCTGGCGTTACGACTCGCAGCTTCGGTCTCCAGGCCGCTCAACACGGTTGGGTTTTGAGCTAAACGACTCTCTGCAGGCACCTCGAGTCTTTTGTTTGTTTATTTGTGGGTTTTTTTTTTTCATAAAAGGTGTCAGGTACTCGTGCGGTTCTTCCGGGGCTGCAGATGTGGCTTTCGGTATATGGTGAGGACCGTTGACTCCGGCAGTGCCTCAGCAGACCTTGAACTCACCATGGTGTTTCTCAGTCCTCTCTATTCTGTCCTTTTGGAGCCTGGTGGTTTCACCCGCCACCTCCCAGCCGCTCTCGCGGCCCCCGTGGAGGGAGAGCCGCGGCACGGCAGCGTGGCTGCCCCAGCCAAGGGACCTGTGGCAGGTCTGTCCGTCGCAGCAGAGCGCACCAGAAATCCTGCCGTTCAGGGGCATTGGCTTCCTCAAGAACTGGGCGAGTCGCGGTGTGGAAAGCCTGATGCTGTGAAGCTCCTCTGGGTCTGCTGCAGAGCTCCCTTTCCTGGCTCTCCCTGTGACACTCGGTCCCACCAAGAAACTGCTGTGGATGGGTACCTGGGGGTTTCAGCATTATTTGCCTTGATTATCACAACTTCTGCTCTACGGCCCATCTGCTTTTATCCTGGGGTCTGGGGAACGGGCTTCTCGCTTTCCTCTCTTCAGGGCTCCTGTCTGGCATCTGTTAGCACGTCTGTCCTTTCCTGCAAGGGCCTCCCTACCACAGGGAGCTCTTGTCCAGGCCATTTCCTTGGGACGTCCCTGCTCCAGGCTCCTGCAGGAGCCTCCTGCTGCCCAGCTCTCCCGCTGGGACTACAACACAAGAACTTTCAACGCTTTCCGCTGCATGAAAGTATGAGCAACTCCACCCAAACTTTTCACTGAAAATAGTAAGACGTAAATGCAACTACCTGCAAGTTACAAATCCAGATCCTTGATGCTGAAGGTCCCCAAAGGAACAGTTTAACGTTAGGCGTAGCGACAACGCACACTTGCGTTGCGGATGGGAAGCATAGATGATTTCTTCGTGTATTTCTGAAAAACAGGTGAGTTGGTTTTACTGTTTTCTGGCCTCAGGGGGTTGCTTCCTTTCTTGGCCCGCGCCGGTGAAATTCTGCAGAAACGGTGGCAGATGATTCGCAGCTGGGCCTGGAGGTACCCTGGAGAGGCAGCGGGGGAAAGGAGCAGAGTGCTCATGCCCAGGGCCGCCCGGCCGGGCGGGCTCTGCAGGGCCACCCTTTCCTGGCACGCTCGGCGAGGGGAAGATAAACAGGCGGATGTCAACTCAGATGACTGCAAGCGTGGGCTGCACAAACACACGGGGACAACCAAAGGTCTCCCTCTCCTGCAGCTCCCTGTCCAGCCTGGGTGGGATGTGCTGCATCTTCTGTTCTGGCCCCTGAGGCTCTGTCCCAGACAAACGGCTGGTGGGAAAAGCTCTGCCGAACCGCGCTCCGTCAAGCAGGCGGCTGGCTTGTAGGGCCGCGGCATGGACCCTCCTTGTGCACGGGGCAGGAGCCCCGAGCTGAGCACCGTGCGCCTCGGCAGAGGCGGGGGACAGCGGACCCATGCTGTAGCTCTGGTGATGTTTTTTAGGTCCTTGACAGGTGTTTGCTGTTCCGTCCCTTTAATCTGTCTCCTATTGCAAACTCTTCCCCAAAATTAATAACTTAGTTGGAATACGATTGCTGTGATCTTGACAGAACATGCTGTGTCAATCTATTCTAGCTGCAGATTTGGTTTGCAAATAATATCTCCTTTCTGGTAAGGTTCAGGTGTCATCTCTGTGGACATTGGCAGGAATTTGCTTGACCGTGACAGCTTTTACAGAGTCTGGCAATTAAGTTGTCAAGATACATTTTCCTCTGCCAGGAAGTATTAATTGATGATAGTCTTGGCTGGAATAAGCCCTGAAGGATGGATATCGTAATCAGGATGAACAGAGGTCCTTGTAGCCGAGACCTGCATTGGTCCAAAGGTCTGGAGTCCTTTCCACTTGGTGGAACTGGGATAAGGGACAGGGCAGGAGACATCAGGGGTGAATATCAGGGGGAAGGAATTAAAACAAGATACATGAACAGAGATGTCTCTAATGTCACTAGAGACTAACGTAGCTGGAATGTTGGCATTTAGGGAGACTTTAGCTCTGCAGAGGCACACTGCAAACTACTAATATTAGCAGAGCTCCTGGGTACGAAAGCAAATAGAATTTTCCATTAGGTAGTCCCCAAAATTGTGTTGTGGTGGATTTGCTTTTCAAGTGAGAAAGGTGTTGGAGATGTCCTTCTCTCAGAAAATAAAACTGGGATGATTCAACATGAACTCGCTCTGTTTAAATTATGTCAAAAATAGACCTGCAAGTAAGGTTTTTAATTACAAGTACAGAATTTGAAGGATTAAAAGTTAGTGAGAAATCTGGAGAATTTAGGATCCCAATTGAGAAGACTGGGATCGAGACCAACCCAAAGAACTGCCAAAAATCTTCTTAAATAAAGGACCAAAAAAGCATTCAAGATCAATCTAAGTTCTGTTACCTTAATAATGGGGAAACCCTCAGGAAGAATTTGAAGAAAACTAAAGATATAAAGTGCAAAGGGATAATGTACACAGTGACGGAAGGAAACCATGCGTGGGCTAATATCAATCTTTGCAAAGTTGGCTGACTTCCTAGATAAAGGCAACACAGTACATCTAGTCTGCATGGACATCAAAAGCATTTGGCCTGCTGCCCTGTGGGATGGTGTCACTTAGGCTTGGTGAGGTGGGTCAGGACTTGGCCGTGGGGGAGGTGGTAGCAGATGAGCAGAGGGTACGATGGCAGTTATCAGTGAACAGCCAAAAAGGTGGCTTTTTTAGGACCAAACTTAGTATTTTTGCTCCTTGCTGTAGTACAGCAAAAGTTGGCACATGGAGCAGAGCACTGCTGAGTTTTGTAAAACAGGAGAAGAGCAGGATTTCTCCTGCAGAGCACAGGGTGACCTTCTGGGCTGAGATTGCCTGGGCTCAAACTGGGATGAAATACAGTGGTGAAGAGTACAAAATCATGCTCTGAGGTTAAATAAGGAGGGTTTCCGCTATCGCCTGGCAGCTCAGTTGAAAACTCTAGAGGAGGAGAGTGACCTAATTGCATTTGGCCAGTCGCAGAGTAGATAGACGCGAGCCCTCAACGTGTTGCAGCCGTGCGAGGGGCAGCCCAGGGCTGGGGCAGCTCCGTCTGGGAGGAGAGGGGTCCTGGCACGCTGCCCGCTCCCCTCGAGCCATGCAAAAGGCCCTTTCCTGGCATACATGCCTGTGTCAATCATTAGCTAGACATGTAGAGCTGGGTAAATATATTTTTGGCTTTGGATGTTGATGACAGACTTAGAGCGTTACCTAATAAGGTGGGACCACTTGATATTGAGGTGTGCTATATATTCCTGCTCCTGCCTGCAATCTTCCTCTCCTGCACAGAGAGCTAGCAGGCTGTGCTGGAGCGGTATCTCCGTCTGCCATGAAGGTACCGGGGGGTTTTGGGAAGGCAGCTCTAGCCCTTTGCTGCTGCTTAGGTGAGTACCTCCTGGGAGGATATTGCGGAGATCGATCTGGCTGAATTGGAGCTGAATTTTTATTTCGGTAGAAGTATTTGGGTCTTGTAATGTGGAGGAGAGCCTTATTCCATGAAGAACTATTCTTCCTGAGAGAGTGTAGCAGAAAAATTGGGCTTCAAGACTGAGGCTTCGGTGAACTTCATATAGGCAACTGTTTTCATTTTCTTGGTTTCTTGGAGCAAATTGCTGAAAGAGCAGTCCTAGTGCGGGGCAGGAGCTTGCACGTGGGATTACTGAGTGTAAGGGCAAAGTAAAACTGCTAGAAATGGCATCATTATCCACGTGAGCAACATAAATGCAAACTTTAAATTTTTGGATCGCACTGTAAATTTGCTGTACTGTTCCCGGTAACTGAGAAGGATGTGTTTGGAGTTGGACAGTGCCAGTGGTCACATGTCCAAACTTGAGTGTCAGATATAAAGTCTCTTAGAAGAGGTTGACTACAGAATTGAAGGTATCTCTATCGCTTCCCTGTAACATCTTAGGGATGGAATAATATATGTGCTCTCCACTGTTCTATCTCCCCTCAAAAGTGTAACGAAACTTCTAGTAACTTTTAATGATCCTATGACTATTTACTGGCATAATGTAAAACTCCATCTTTTCCTAAACCCAATAAACTAGTCAACAACAGTCACTGAATTAAAGTTTCATGAAAAGATTTACATATTATCTCTGCACAGCAATAGTTTGATAATTTTTTTGATTTTGTGTTTCCATTTTTTCCCCAGGTATTGCCTTTGGAGTTGAGGTGAGCTACAGATCTATTTATTCTGTTCTATTCCAGGTTGCTGGTAAAGTAGAAACAGTAGGTAATTATCTGGTGAGCAAGTGGATTAAATCTAATGAAAGCTTGGTTGTTTAAATAATATTTGCCAGTGCATGATCAAACGATACTGCCAATTTCATGAGAAAGTAAAACATCCTCCATTTTTTTTACACCATTTTCGGTTCATTAAATAAAATGAAGTGAGAAGTAATTATACGATCCTATTATATTAACTCTTAGACATAACTGAGTTGCTCTAAGGCAAAGACAGCAGGTTACCTCCTCGTGAGGAGTCCTATCTTAAAACAATATGCTTGAAAACATCAAACTGATTCTCATAACTTTTTCTATACAGTGAGACCCACAGAACTGTGTTCCTTGCATAGGTTTTCTGTACCTACATCATAGAGAGGAAAACAGTGGGGTCTGTGCAATGGATTTGTCTGCAGGTTCCTCCCACGCAGTTAGGAGACTCACCAGAGACTGCAGCACGATTGGAAACGATGAGACTTGGAGCTGAGGGGCTCCCAATTACCAGCTGCCTTCATTAGGCACTGTCTCACCCGCAGCAATCCTTCCTCTGTGCCCTGCTTCCCCCAGACCCTGGCAGGAAAGCATAGTCAGAAACTTCTGTAGAGAAGATTCGCTCCTGCCTGCCTGAGCAGATTCAAAATAATACCTCTAATTCGCCTCTGGGCAGGAGCTGCATGCGCTGTGGTGGTGGGAAGCCGCGTGGGGGTTTCCTTCCGTGCGGGAGCCAACGTGAGGGCTGGTTCCGTGCTGTTTTCACAGGTTGATTGCAGCCAGTATTCCAGCGGCATCGGCAAGGATGGGACGGTCTGGGTGGCTTGCCCAAGGAACCTGGAGCCAGTCTGTGGCACCGACAGCACCACGTACAGCAATGAGTGTGGAATCTGCCTCCACAACAAGTGAGTATTGCTGGAGACCCAGCAGAGGCTGCAGGACAAGAGTCTCGAGGTAAGGGTGACAGCTTTGTCCCCCAAAGATGGACTGGGCAGAGGAGCATGTGAGTTAGCAGCTGGGTGCCAACACTGCCAGCCTCGAGGCGATGCTGCTTTCCACGACCCCTGACACAGGTCTGCTTTCTTCTAGGAAACACAGGGCTAGTGTGGAGAAGGCACATGATGGAGAATGCGAGCCGAAATCTGTTATGGTAAGACAAAGTTCATAGAAGGCTTCAGCTGGCTGTGAAAAGGGGACAGTTCAAACACCACACCAGAGGAGAACAGCATGTGCACGGTTGGCCTGCACAGCCCACAGGGAATTAAAATCTGATGATAACCAGAGCTGAGAGGTTTTTATGGGCTCCCTGATACCATGTATCTGTGCTTTTCTAATTCAGACTTCTAGCCTCTGTAATTGGGACTAAAATGAAAAAGCAGTGTTGGCTGAAGGTTGGATCTCACCGCCTGGATAGCTCCAGCAGGATCTTATGAAGGACTCCACAAAATCCAAATCACAGTCCTTCTTGCTATGCTTTTTTTTTTTTTTTTTCCCCAGCAGGAGAGAATTCTCACAGAACTAACTCAGGCTTCCACTTTTGATGGTAGAATTAGTTTGATGTTGGATCTGTCCCCAAAGGCTGAGGGAGAGTGAGCAGACTATGTAGGAGTGTTATATCTTTATATCAAAAATGTGTTTTTTTTTTCTCTGTTCTTGCTATTTTTACAGGTCGATTGCAGTAACTACCAAAGGTCTGTAATAGATGGTCACGTCATGGTAGCATGCCCAAGGATACTGAAACCAGTCTGTGGCTCAGATAGCTTCACTTATGACAACGAATGTGGGATCTGTGCCTATAATGCGTAAGTCTTCTGCATAGAACATCCTTCTGGATAATTAGTGATAGTTAAGGCTCTTGGAAGCACTTCTGTAAAACATTAGTCTTTCTTAAGGCAGGTGTCTCTCTAGGTTGCTTTGGAGCTGGCTGCTTATAATTCTCTAGTCAATCTGAGTTTTTTCTTCCCCATTTTCTGTCGGTGCTTATGAATCACAAAAGAACCAGCAGACAACCCAGAGCAAAGCCATGGACAGATCAAAGTGTTACTTGTAACATCTAATTACTCCTAACACCTAATTAGCATGTGATATGGAAATACTATGCATTTGCTGCTACCATCTGTGAGGCACACTCAGATAAATCAAGCCGTTGTAGTGTCCCTCAAGGTGGGTGGGACCTTGTTTTCTTGTCCCAGTGCCTAGAGTGTAATGGGAAAAGTTATTCTTGAGGCTTCCTAACCAAAGAATCTCTTTCTTTCAGAGAACATCACACCAACATTAGCAAAATATATGATGGAGAATGCAAGCAGGAGATTGTCACTGTAAGTGCAATAGAAGTCATAATTCCATCTTTGGGCTGTTAATAGAGAGAATCCAGAGAACCCTACAGATTTCCCTAGGAAACTGCAAGAGGACCATATGACAAGGCTTACGAGGGTTCGAGTCCATGCTTTGCTTTTCTGCACAGTGAGAGTGGATTTTGCATCCTCCCAGCTCCGAAGAGAGGGTCACCCCATGCATGCCACCCCAAACCGAGAAAGGAGATGACTATGAAATGAGAAGCTGCAGTTCGCTTTCCTGCCTATGAGGCTGGCTTTTGTGCCCAGGGGAAGGGGAGGCCCAAGATTTGACTTGCCAACATGCTGTGCAGGTTGGCAGTTTTCTCCCTGGAGACCACAAGTGTTTCCATCCTTTGCAACAGGGATTCAAAACTCCCATGCGCATTGCTTTCACAGACATAGTGAGACTCGTAAGAGCACTAAGCATGCATATTTATAGAGTATAGTTTATTGTATATTTGTATGGGGCCAGCAGGCTGGTGCCTCAGGAAGAGAAGCTTCTATATTTTCAAAAATCAAAATTCTGGGATGCCAGAAGTCCGTTCTCCAACTCATAAGTAACAATTTCTTCTCCATCCTTTCAAATCCCGTGCTTAACTATAGGTAATCTGAAGTAACAAGTAATCACAGAGCTGGAGGACTGGGGTGAAAACCAACACAAACTAAAACAGTATTAGCCAGCTTTCCAGCTAGTGAAAAATGTTTCCCATTAAATTTAAGGCTGTTTTTATGAGAATGGGAACAAAATTTTGTGCACGTTCTTCTGCCTGAAAGATCCCTTCTCCACGATAGTTCTTTTTCTTGACTCCTAGAGAACTAAGATAATATTCAGAAAACTCATTTCTGGTTGAAGATTTAGCTGCAGTGTATCAGGGCTTTGTCTTGTTGCAGAAACAGTGGAGGCTGGGATACAGAATGAAAAGGTTTTGCATCAACTTTTCTCACATAGCAAGGGCTCCACCAGAGCTAATTCTCCTCATTTTGACAGATTGACTGCAGTAAGTACCCAACAGCAACCACTAAAGATGACAAAGTATTAGTATCCTGTCCAAGGATCCTGAGTCCAGTTTGTGGCACAGATGGCGTTACATATGATAATGAATGTGGGATCTGTGCCCACAATGGGTAAGTGCCATACACAGAGCACTCCTAAGTAACCAGCAATGCTTTGAAGTCCTGAGAACTATCCTTCTGCATTTCTGCTTATGCCTATTTCTGCAAGTCTTTTAGAAACTGGATTGGGTTTGGATTTGCCTTGAGTTTTTTTCTGATGCCTTCTTTGTGCTCATGAGGGGAAACCTTGAAGAGTCATGTGGCAGCTCCTTGGATTAGTCTGTGAGCTGGGCAGTGGCTGAGCAGAGGAAGGAATAATTCAGAATGTTGCTTTAAATCGCCTATTATAAGAAGATATGATGAGCTTGTTAATGAGTAATGTAGCTATTCTGACACACTCGTATAGAATCTGAAGCTGTGGTTTGCTTCATTTTGTACGTGACTGCAACCAAGAGGCTAAGCATTTAGTTCCTCAACTTTATTGTTTCCCTCTTCCAGAGAACACCGGACCCATGTTAGCAAAAAGCATAATGGAAAATGCAGACAGGAGACTTCTGAGGTAAGTATTCAATATAAAGCATATTTATCCTCTTAACTGTATCAGCTGAAAGGTTCCCTGAGGATACACCTACTCTGCAAGTGAGCTGGCCTGAAGCCTGGCTTTCTCCACATGTCTATTAAGCCTTGTCAGCACCGTGTGTTGAGGATGCCTACAAATCCCATCTGTCCTGAGGCAGGTGTCCTCTGGGCCCTCCTCGCCCACACAGCCCTGGCAGATGTGTTGCATGGGAGCTGGGCACAGGGTTTACACTTCAAATTTAAACCTACGCCAACCTTTGGAGTCGGGGTACATTCTGGAGCACACCTGAAGTTTTGATCTGAGTGTAGCAGCCAAGAAGTCCCAGAGCTGGTGTCTAGGACATGCCAACACATAAATGTAGAAGTCGGTCAGTTTGAGCTTAGATCTTTCTTTGAGGATGCTCTTCAAATGCATTGTCAGCAAAGTCCAAATTCCTTCACTATTTTGGTGATTTGTTTATATCTATACTGAAAAATAAAGAGAGGACTATGTTTTTCCTCTTTTTTTGCTTTTCGGGAATATCTCACGTTTGGGATTGACCAAGCGACTTGCCCTAGTGATTTGGCATCTCGCAAGCTATGCAGTGCTGTGCAGTTCCCTCTGTGCGTGAGAGGATTCACGCAGAACTGACTCAGCCCGGTTTTGAGAGAACTGAAACGCAGCACTAACGTTGTCTCAGCATCCCAGCATAAAAGCCATGGCAGAAGGTTATGCTGGGGTTTTTCTCAGAGAACAAGGACTTCCCCAGGTTTGACACTCCTGCTTTTCGTAGATCGATTGCAGTCAATACCCATCGAGAATGATTAAGGATGATAAAGCCCAGATACGCTGTCCAAGGATCCTGCTCCCAGTTTGCGGCACAGACGGGTTTACTTACGACAATGAATGTGGCATCTGTGCCCATAACCTGTAAGTACTGCACACAGGACTCTTTTTTTGGAGTGACTCGCCATGTTTAGTGCTCCAGACAGCTTTTCTGTTGATACCAACATATTTATGTGTCTATTTGTTTCTCTTTCAACCTCCTGAAGCCCCTGTTCACGTTGATCTTGTTCCCCAATGCTCTGTTTGTGCTCCCTGGGGGAGCTGTGGGAGACCAGCTCTCAATCTGAGCACACGATGAGGGCTGTGGTATTTGGGCAGAGGAAAGCGGGGATGGGGCTGCTGCATACCACACAGTGAGGAGACCTGATGGGTCTGTTACCACTTAGGATTACGCTTGCTAATGACCGGGAGAGGCTGGTTCATTAGCTAATCAGATGCCTCCTTTATCGTATATATCGGCTATGAGCTTGGTTTGCTTCCTGTGGCACCTGGGTTTCGCAGGGCTTAGCTGGTAAGCGCGCTAACGCCAACCTCTCCCTTTCAGAGAACGCGGGACTCACGTTAAGAAAAGCCACGAGGGAAGATGCAAGGAGGAAAGTACTGCTGTAAGTGTAACTAGCTATAAAAGCAGTGCCATGGCCTCTGGGAAGAGCCTGGCTGGGCTCCGCGCACCAGCCCTGCTCCCGGGCGCGCGGAGGGGCGATGCACGGGCTCGTGCCGGTGCAGCGGTTCTCCCTCGTTGCTCAGAGTGGCTGCTGCCAATGGGCTGTACATGAGGGCAAGAGAGGATGGGAATAGGCCAGGACTTCAGAAACAAAATGTCCCAGTACTGCAGATCTCTGAACAGAAATCACCAAGAACCGTGCAGCCCGTTTTAGCACAGTCGGAGAGGAAGGCAGAAGGCTGTGTTAGGAGTCCATGTATTCGTTCAGTGCTAGGATTTCCATTGCGCTAGACAGGCAGGTTAAAAAAATCCTCATGCTTTGGTCAGGCAGGAGAAATATGCTCCCAGATATGCATACAGAAATAGCTTTATTATCCTGCACAGTAACAATATGTGCTGATAATATCTCAACGCATTTATTGTGCTTATGCAGAGCAGCTCTAAAGCACCGAAAATAACTTCATGCATCCTGAGGGACTGCAATATATTTTCTAGACTAAAGACACACTGTTAAAATGCTGTCTCTGCTTTAATTTGCTCTTGGACCATGTGGGAAATGTGGGGTAATAAGAGACACTGCATTGTGAAAACCATGCAAAATGACAGTGAAGTGTCAATGATGCTTAGCTAGTGTAGACTGACTTCCAATAGGTGTTTGTCTATTTATCCTCACATATTTAAACTGTTAGATTTTATATATTGTAAATAGTTTTGCAACAGGAGCTGGTGAAACAGTTCTTGCTGCTGTTTTGAAAAAGCTGAAACAAAAATCTCAGATTTAGTTAACTATGTCAAGTTGGACTTAATATTGAATGCTTTAAATCAGATTCCTTGGGTTAAATGCTTGTTTTAAAACTTGCATATGTACTAGTCTAGGGAAATAATCTCTTTGGACAGTTGTTCCTTTCTTCCCTCTGATAGCAGACAATACCAAACCCAGCTACAATTACTTAATTTCCAATGGCACACTAAACTTAAAAAACCTTCTGGTTTTTCCTCTGTCAGAAGCCTTGAAAATCTGGAGGACCAGAGTGGGCAGACTGCAGGTGAGGCACTCTTCCCCCTCCCAGCAGCTGACCCAGCGTTGTTATTTTATCTCCCCAGGTTGACTGCAGCACATACCTGAGCAATACCAAAACCGGTGAAGCCATCGCAGCCTGCCCCTTCATCCTGCGCGAGATCTGCGGGACAGACGGCGTCACCTACAGCAACGACTGTGCGCTGTGTGCCCATAACATGTAAGCCCTGGAGGTCACCCCCGAGAGCTCAACAGCGTTACTTGTCGAGCATCTTTAACTCTGCTTTCTCTTCCAGTGAATTTGGAACCAGTGTTGCCAAGAAGCACGATGGAAGGTGCATAGAGGAAGTTCCCCAAGTAAGTGAAACCTAAAGAACAGTAAGAGCTTGAGCTGGTGCTGATTGCGTAACTTGAATGGTTGGTTTTGGTGGTGTAGCCTTCACCGGGGCTCACAGCCTGCGCTGTCCTCTCTTCGCGGGTGAATGTCACCCTCCCGGCAGCAGGAACATTGTGCACTTCCTGCACGCAGTCAGGAAAAAAAAGAGGTGAGGACAGGTGAGGGAATGAGTTATGAGCCAGGTAGCATAAATGATTTAAGGCTTTACAAGAAGAAATCCCTTTCCTGCAGCAGTCTATTGTAGCTGCCACAGGAACTTAGCAGTCTATTTTGGCAATGTGGGAAGGGGATGCAGAGGACCCAGGGTATCTGGTGCCTTCTGGATGCTTGCGTTTTACAAAAGGATGTTCTGCAAAGGTTTGAAAACTGCCTGTGTTTTGAATGCTGATACCTAATGTACCAGGGGATTCAACTCCCTCTCTGGTTTTTTTTTTGTAAATGCAATGTAATCTAATGTATACCAACAATGAATCTTGTAAAAATACCAGATTAACTATATTTGGCCAGCTATAAACTATTTACACTCACTGGGGAATAGAAGAACAAAGCCATCTCATTAGCATGTGTTTGAAAGAGTCAACATCCCAAGTCAGATATTTCATTTCTATACAAACAAACTATGAAATGTCATTCCTTTGTTTCCCGAGTACGCTCTGTGCTTGGACCGGGTGAGATATATAAATCAGGGAGGAAGAGCTGACACTGGAGAAACTGGGAGTGCTAAAACACAAGGCCAGTCCTTCAACCGGTGTAAATCAGCTTCAACTGCTGTCAGTCCTGCTGGCAGATTTCAACACTTGGAGATGTCCCGTTGCAACAAAAGGCCTGTCAGCACATCTCCCCTCCATTCTTGTCGGCTGTGAAAAACTCCTTGATCACAGTCAGCTCTCTCGCAGGAAATGCATAAATCATGCCATTTTGATTTGCAGATTATTCTTGAGCTGCATTTTGTAATATCCCAGGAGGTTCAGCAAGGTATAGGGGCATCATGATAAATACAAAGCTGAATGAGTGATGTCTACCTTCAAGCCTTGATTCAGTCTTCTCCAGCATAAGGCTATGAACAGAAATTGCTAGTTTTCCATGAAGAATGAGTTAATATATAACCATAATTTGTCCTATGGCAGATCCAAAAAGGCAGAGGCATAAGCAGGGGGGGTTGTGTCTGGGCACCCTTTCGCCAGAGCTTTTGCCATTTTTGTTCCCCAGCTCGACTGCAGCCAGTACCCAACTTCCACGCTGGAGGACGGCAGACAGCTGATGGCCTGCACGATGATCTACGATCCCATCTGTGGTACTGATGGTGTCACTTATGCCAGCGAATGCACGCTGTGTGCCCACAACATGTAAGTACTTGTCCTTCTCCCTGGGGGGTTCACGTTGGTGGTGGTTAGATAGTCTTTGAGTGTCAAGTAATATGCAAGAGCTCTCTCTGAGACCCTGTGCTGGACTGGGTCCTGTCTGTCTGCCCTTGTTTTCCTGGTTGGTGTTTGACCCCAGAGCCCCACAAAGGGGGATGCATCCACTGGGGAAAGCATTATTCCAAAAGACACATGCCTGGCCCATAAGGGCACACTTTTGCTGGTGCTGTGCAGGCAATGCTAAGCTAACTTACCTGAAAATCTCCTGTGCACTACATGGGAGTGAGGTTATGTTCTTGCACTGTGGTTGTAATGGGGAAGATTGTGGCTAACGGCAGTTGTCTTCCTCCAGGGAGCACCGGACCAATCTTGGCAAAAGAAAGAATGGGCGCTGTGAAGAGGATATTACGAAAGTGAGTGGGAAAGAATGGGAACAAAGAGCAAGGTCCAGTGTCTGTTATGCTCATGGGGGGACAGCCCTTTGCTCTGGGTTACAAACTGAGGGAGTGGTGGTGTACAGACCTGAGGAGATCCCTTGGGAACTTCACACTGGTCATAAAAAAAACCAACATCCATCCCATTGCTCTAACTGTGCAGGAAAAAAACATGGCAGTGAGCAGAAATAGTATGACATCACATCTGCCACCAGAAGGAAACTTTGAATTGATTATTATGATGTTACAGACAGTTTCATTTCTCAGTGAAGTGTCATTTCTGATGCTGGGGGGACCACAGTTTGCTCTCAAGCAGAGACACTCATGTTTGTTTTCTCTGTGCCAGGAGCATTGCAAGGGCTTCCAAGAAGTTTCTCCCATCTGTACCATGGAATATTCGCCCCACTGCGGTTCTGATGGCAAAACATACAGCAATAGATGTATTTTCTGCAATGCCTACCTGTACGTACAAGAGCAAAACCCTTCCTTTCATGATCAATTCCTGTACCTACTGCGAATGCAGGGCTGTTTTGATAACGTGTTTTTGACTAACTGCTTATGGGCATATACTGGACACTTCTGGTGCACCATGTCTTGTGCAAGGAGATGGTTTTTTTGCATTTTCAGAGAAAATGCAAAGGGCCCATTTCTGTAATCTGTATGTGGCCTCCTGTTTGTAAACTTCAAAGATATTTTACTCATTTTCCCCAGCACATAATCTGTCTCACAAGCTCATCAGGGCATCTGGAAAGTACTTCACCAAACAAATTGGATTGTATCAAACATGTGAAACCTTTCATCTTTCCTTTAATGATAGTGGAAGGGAGTACCTGGGCTTTTGAGACTGTTCTCTATCTTCAGTCAACACTAAGCCAACACTTGGGCCGGTGAAGTGAGGAACAGGGCTTCAGCACTGAATATGCTCTGTCTAATCCTTCTCTCTACTTTTCTCACCAGGGAAAGCAATAGGACTCTCAACCTCATGAGTATGACTGAATGTTAAGTCTGTGCTGGAGTCCACCCCAGGAAGACAAGCTCCCTTGCACGTGACTTCCCATGGGCTGATCTTCCCCAGCAACTTTCCTTCAGTTTGTCTCGTTTCCTTAGCTCCTGAAACACTTGTTCAATAAACTCACTTGGCAACATTTCTCTGTCTTAATGCCACGTCTGATCCCTTTTGCCCCTTCTCCTCCCTGACAGGGTACTTCTAGTGGTGCAAATGTATTTTTTCTATTGATGTTCTGCTCTAGCAATGTGGGTAGATCTTTTCCTGCCATGTGTCGGTACCATCCCTGCTCTCGTGAGGGCCTGGCCTCCCTGTGGAGCTCCCAGGCACTTCCTTACTCCTCAGAGTCTCCTTGTCAGTATTAGTCTCATCTAACCATTAATATCTCTGTATGACCTGATCATGGACTCCATCTTTATAGACAGCGCAAGGAGACATTCACCTCAAGGGCATGGTCCACCTCCTCCATAGGGCAATGTCTGGGATGTGGATGGTGGTTTGCTCTCAAGAAGAGCACTTTCTTGCCGTGGGCTAGAAAGGGGAACTTGCTGCCTCGCTGGGAGGTGCCCCTGTCCAGGTTCCCGCTGCCTGTGCAACCTGTCCCATGGAAGAGGCAGCAGCTGCTGTCAGGAAAGATGATCCCAACCCGTCTCCACTGAATTGACCTCAGTGCTGTGTGCTGTTATAGGATATAATCCATAGGAGGGGAATGTCGAGCTTCCTTCAGGGTCACAGACAGCAGAGGTTTCCACTCACAAAATATCTTGATTCATTACTGCAACAGAATATCTCTGGGCCTGGTGGGCAAAGCCACCCCTGGGGTGGGGGCAGCCCCGGTACAGCCGTCACGGCAGCTGCCTGCCTTCTAAAGCCACTTGGGAGGGAAAAGGATGCAGAGGTTCACCTGTGACCAGTTTTAACCAAATATATAGCGAGTCATAGAAAAGCTATTCTGCCCGATAGTCTTGTTTTGCCTACTTCTTTGAGGCCAAAGAGCTCAGGACCTGGCGATACGATTGCTGTCACTTTGGTGTCCATACGGATGGCAGGGGGGTAAGGGGACCGGGGGGCTTCCCTTCATCTGTTGGCAATGTAAGTACAGCCACTACCACTAGCTCCACACCAGGTCACCAAAGCTATTGCAAGTCAAGTATTTCAGGATTAAAGGATTTCTTCTAGACTACAGCTAGTGCCTCCCTGATTCAATGTCCCATTGTAGTTTACCAGAGAATAACACAATTATTTGGATCGGTTTGGAAAGTCACTCTTTGAATTGTTGGGCTAGATGAATAGGCTGAAGGCAAATGTTCCTGACTTGGAGATACTGTGGGTATTGTACCGGGGAACGAGGCCGTAGTACCTCCGTGCTATTAGAGTCCATGGCTGGCATGTACTTTTCAAGACGATTTGTAACTAACAATGGCTTATTGTACTTTTCTTGGGTCTGTGTCCTAATGTAAATGTTCCTTTGGTTTATATAACCTTTTTGCCATTTTCTGTAAAGGTGTTTTTGCAGAACATGCTGCTTTAGTCTAAGTGTTACTTGGTTATCCTCAAGGATAAGAGCTGAATAATTTTTTTTGTGGACTTTGGCAGACTTTCACTTGGCCTTATCTCTGACCGCTGGCTTTTGCAAGCCTTTGCAGTAAAGCTGTCAAGATCCAGCTGAATGGCATCAGCTGGGCACAGCCGTTCCAAAGTCTCCTCTGCAGAGCTCATTGTCTGATGATACCAAAGGCAAACATGAACTCAAGGAGGCACAAAGTTGAGATTGTCATAGCAATCCAGGGCAGAAGCCAAAGCGGTCATTAGACACAGGTTTCCATGCAGTATTCACCAGTAGGTTTCATGTAAAAGTACATGAAGGAATAAATCACTAAAACTGGGCCAGAAAATGGGAAAAGCCTGACATTGGAGGTCAAATATCTCCCGGGCTCAGGGGGTGTTTCATGAAGCAACATATCTCTATAAAAGTGGGGCAGTGTTCTTCTCAGGGACAGAGCTGTCATCTGTGCCTTGGAGCTGTTTTTCAGCTGTTCCAGAGTTATTTACTAAGCATGTGTTAATTAGACAATTTCTTTCTGCTTCTTGTTGGTGAGGAAGCAATGGTCAGGCAAAGGTGAGCACATTCAGGAGGAAGCATTGAATTTTTGTGGCTTAGGAGAGAGGTAGAACAATACCAAGTTTCAAGTGTCACTAAGACTTGAAAGGTGGTTTTATGGTACGATTGACTGAGCTGGATGCCTGCTTGGCCATAGATAGAGGAATGGCTGGATAGAAGGGTAGAGATTTCTGCGCTGGGGAGCACCAAGAGATCATCTCATGAACTCAGTGCTCGCCAAACTGCAAATATATTCAGTAACTGTCCCCAGTGTGAGGGTGACAGACGCTTTGGTGCTGCTCAGCCTACTGCTTCATCACTTCTCAGGCGCATAATGCTTCAGAGCCCCAAGGCTGACCTTCTTACTCATCTTGGGTAAAGCCTGAGCAGCTTCAAAACGGTCAGGTCACTCTCAAAGACCATTCAACTGTCATGCTGTGAGAGCCTGTTCTTTTAACTTGGAAAGAGGCACTAAAAGGGTCAGATGCAAGCTTGGATTTAGTCCTGCTTCAGTGGAATATCATGTTGACACTCTTGCTATGAACAGAAATAGTTGCAGGTGCAGCCTTATACTCTCAGTCAAGGTTGCAGTGAAGAAAAAACTGACTTTCCAGTGCCTGCTATGACTGCAGCATCAGGTATCTAAAATTTACTGCCGGTCCAGCTCCGCATGCTGCCCTGCAGCCACTACTGCGGCCCTCCGGTCTGGAGAGCAGGGAGCAAGCTCCTGAGCAGTGCCAAGGGCTGACAAACTTCTACGTATTCCACACTTATGGTCCAGCCTCAGGGTTCGTGACTTCTAAGTGCACCGGTACATATTGCAGAAGCAATATTTTAAAAATATAAATGTCCTCACTCCTTCCTTGTTTGTCTAACTTATCTTTATAGCCTTATCAATGTTTTCTGAGTGTACGGTAATTTTTCTTACAACACAAAGAGGAGGAAGAATGAAGTGAATAATTTAATTCTTGCTTGATAAGTGGGATTTAGAAAACAATACTTAGTCTTTTTATATTGAGCAAAAAGATACTTTTTTTTTCACTGTTTATCAGCATGGTGTATATCAGCACTCACCCGTCTATGACTTGGAAAAAAACCCCCAACTTTTCCTTGACAGTGTCTGTACCTAAGCTTCATTCAAATGCTTTACCAAAAGATCTGTACCTTTCAAAGTTATGTCTGCTGATAATTTGCCTTGGTTTAGGGTTTTTTTTTATGCACTGCATTTGCTAGAGAGGCAGGTGGATGGGCTCTGTCACTCTCTTGATGGGTGCTTGCGAGAGACAAGGATCATCCCACTGATTTTTTAGAACTGTTCTCTTTTCAGATGAATATTGAAATGTTTCTTTTTTTTACCACTTTATAACGAATGTTCCTAAAAGAAAGAAATCCAGAAATAATTATACAAACTCATTGTATTGGTCGCACAGATCTATTTAACTGGCTGTTAGCAAAGAAAATAGTTTGGGAACTGCAAAAATTTCCTCAGACCTCTCTATTTAAAGGAATATAATCCTGGTATCCACCCATTTCATCCATCAGTATGCTCACACTCAGAAATGTTCATTCTCTTGTCATAATTTAATGTTTGGTACAATTTTATTTGGTTCTTTGTCATGCTCTGGGCTCTGGTTGTGTGCTCTCTGCTGATCAACGAGTAGATATGAAAAAAGCAGAAAGCAGCAGCGGAAGGGAGCCTGTCTCCAGCTGGCAGGCATCCACTCAGCCGAGGAGGGTTTTCCAGATTTTCACCAGCTGTGGTGCAGCCCCATAAGTTTAAACATACTGTGAATTTGCAAACAAAGAACGTTCACGTAGTGTATCGCTTCCTGCCTATTTTTCATTTATAGAAGCAAAACTTTAATTTCATTCAAGCCCCCTAAAGAATGAGGAACGTTAGGAAATTTGTTACTTTAATTTTTTTTTCCTCTGTTCCCTTCACGGCTTAGCTGTAGCACATGCCGGGGGCATCGCTGAGGACAGCCGGTCAGGGCCCCCCAGCCAAGCGCCGGACCAGATCTGTGGCGCAGATGGTTTCACTTACACCAATGAATGTGGGATCCGTGCCTGTAACGTGTCAGTCCGATGGAAGGAGCATGCTTTCCGAGTGACAGTCCCCTAGCCCCTGGCCTCGCCCTGTGCTTTTCCAGTTTAACCTCCTTTTCTCCCTCTCCATTTGCTGGTTGTGCCTGGGGGACAATCGTGAAGATTTAGCAAAGAAAAGAAAATAGCTGGAGTGGAAATCCAAATGATGCAGCATGTTCAGATGGCATAGGTTTGTTCACTGATAGGATGACAATGGTCAGAGATGGTAAAACCACTTCATTGTCGGTGGTTAACTCAGATGAACTCTCCTTCACTTGCACGTCCAACGCTTTGGGAGTTTTAGTTATGTTCCCAGCTTCCATCCCCATTTGGGAAAATGGTCATACTGAGTCTCTAATGGCAGACTTTCCCATCTTCAGAGAATGTGGGACACCCAGGGACTCGGGAACAGCCGTCATCCCAGTGACTAAGAAGGAAGGCAAAGCAAGAAGCAGCCTGAACTCCCTTTGCTGTCTGTGGCAGCATCCCAAATAATGTCAGCCGGATGCTGAGCAGGCAGCGTACGATTGGACGTAAGTGATGCATATACCTTCTGTTGACATTTTATTTGGCAGTGATTTAACGCTAGCTTTCTAATATTGCTATTCTCCACAGCCTGCATTCAAATGTTTGAAGAGAAGGATGGCAAAAAGATGCAAAATATGAAACAAGTAGAAAAAAATATTTCTTTGCTATGCAAGCACGCATACTGGCAGCACCAGGAAAGTGCACCACAACCTGTTTCAAGACCAGAAAAGGAGACACATGAAACCTTTGCAGATATCAGTGCATTCAGCTCTCCTGAGACACGAGTTTTTGTCAGGTTGCAAACGGGGCACAGTGCCCAGGCCAGGGGATGTAGGGGTCCTGTGATCATGTACAACATAGCAGTTGTCATGCATGTACTAATATGTGGCTGTGGACGTTGTCTACCCGGACTTTAGT
>NW_010527052.1:0-10669 GCF_000687285.1 Phaethon lepturus
AGAGAGAAGGATGTTGTGGGGGACCATGTCGAGAGAAGGATGTTTTGGGCGACCATGTAAAAGGCCTTACAGAAGTCTAGATAGGCGACAGCCATAGCTCTTCCCTTGTCCACTGGTGGAGTCACTTCATCATAGAAAGCCACTAGGTCGGTCAAGTGGGACTTGCTGTTGGTGAAGCCATGTTGACTGTCTTGAATCACCTCCCTGTCCTCCATGTGCATAGCATAGCTACTAGGAGGATCTTCTCTATGGTCCTCCAGGCACAAAGATGAGGCTGACAGGTCAGTAGTTCCCTTTCTAAAAAATGGGTGGAATAGTCATAGTCATTGTATTATTGGCACTATTGTCAATGCAGAGAGGTAGGCACCTATGTAGTGCGATTCACTTGACCTGTTTTATGAACCTATCCTGACAGAGATGAACTGTACTTATAAACATTTAGCTCCACTCACTGACTCTAAGATCAATCTCCAAGGTTAAGTGATGTGAATCCCATCATTTTCTGTTGCTTTGTGGCTGTAACAGAGAAAGAGTACAGCGTGCTGGAATGTTTCATTAAAAGTGCATTGGTGAGATATTGCTGATACTACATTGGTGTTAGAAGTTGTTTTGTCTCATTATAGTGGAGATCAGCTCCTCAATGTGTGTCTACCTGAGAAAGTTTTTATTTTTTATGAGTCCAGGCTAAGACATTAATGAATCAAAATTTGCATGGCAGAGATCTACAATATCTTTTATTTGTAGGATTATACAGTCATTCAGGTGTGAAGGAACCTCAGAAAAGCCCTAGTCCAGTGTTCTGCTCCAAGCAAGGTCAGCACTGAGTTCAAACTGGTTTGCTCAGCACTTTGCCCAGGCTGGTCTTGAAAACCTCCAAGGACAGAGATTTCAAACCCTCCCGATGTCCCTGTTTCAATGTTTAATTATCCCTATTGTGAAGAAATTTTCCTTATATCCAGTTTCCTTATGTCTCTATATTCTGTTTTAACCTGTGATCACTGTCTCTTGTTGACTGACTATGCTTTCCCATGAAGGCTCTGGCTCCACCTTCTCAGTAACATTCTCTATGAGACTGAAAGAGGGACCTCTTCTACAGGCTGAACAAGCCCATCTCCCTTAACATGTCCTCACAGGGCAAGTGCTCCAGCCCCTCACTGTCCTGATGGCCCTCTGCTTCACTTGCTCCAACATGTCAATATCTTCCTTGTTTTGGAGGCTCAAAACTGTACACAGTATTTTGGAAATATTTTTCAAGGTGGAAAGTCATCTCTGTTTTGACCTATATACCACTGTGAAGAATTGAGATTCCTCCCTCAGCTCCTTCATGTCTGGGTTGAAGCCTAACTCTGGATTATAGACAGAGACAGACACCGTTTCATTTTGCTTTTGTGTGGAAAAGGGAAGTACTCAGGGAAGTGGAGTTAGGAGCTAACCTTTATAATGACAGTGAGAAAAAAGGTAAGAAAAGCCGATACAATTTACCATCTTTATGAATCAGCAAGAATCATCTTTCTCATGCATGGGGGAAGGACAAGGAAACAGTACCTTTGAGGACCCAAATGCCTGACCTTGCTCAAAATGATGCCCCAAAGAAAATTTAGGAAACCATCCTGGAAACTTCAAAGGAAACACTTCACTATCATGGAAACGAGCTCCTCTCTGAAGTGGAAACGGGCATGTAGAGTGAAATTGCACACTACTTTCACCTCTCTCTCTCAGACAAAAAACATACACAATTTGAAACTGGGAAAAATTTTAGATCTTCCATAACTCACAGGGGAAGCCATGTCGTCTACCTTTAGGTGAATGCCTTATAAACTTCTGCATGTGAACAAGTTATCTAAAATCCCGACTGTTAATGGGGAGATATAGGCCTTTCTTGGGTACAGTTCACCTCATCCTAAGATGGGTATTTAGACATCATACTGTTAACACCAGTCTCTAAAAGCTTATACTATTATTGTAAAGAGCTCAGTGGGTGACTGATTCATCTGTGTACCTTTATACTTTAGCATGTAAAGGGCTTTAGGGACTTCTAACAGTTACAAAATTTAGTGTTAATTCGTCTGCTCCACAAAATCAAGAGCTGAGGGATATGGAACAGGGAAACTGTGGAAACAGGGTGGGCATGAGAACTCAAGAGGAACAGAAAAGCAGATGTGGGAAGACAGGAGGAAAAGCTTTGTGAGAGGGGATGAATGGAAAAGCTGTATGAGAAATAGACGTAAGTTGTGCTTGACTATATAATTGTCTATCATTTCTAAGTTGTGGGAAGTTTTGGGGTTTTTAATCTTTCTTTCTGTTAATCTAGTTTTCTTAAATGTTTTCCCTCAATGCCATCAATAGTTGAATGCAACTTTCCTCTTTCCTCCCACCCCCCTCCACACACTCACTCTTCCCTCCTCCCACACCCAGGATGCTTGGCCTTTCACTGATATCAGTCATAAATTAGCTGACCCAGGGCAGAACTTTAACCATGAGAGCAGGCTGTAAGGAAACGGATTGCTCTACAGAGCTGTGCAAGTTTAAATGTACCTTTTTTTAGTTCTCCCAAAAATGCTGAAAATGCAGCTTTATTTGAGGTAAAGGTTGTTTGCAACAATGTGAGAAAGAGACTGAAAAATTCTTTCCAGTTGGAGGGAAGAACCATCCCACAGACTTTGTAGGCAGTTTTTTCTCAACCTCCAGCGTCAGAGGAAGATGAACTTGTGATAAACTAATTTGACTTCAGCAGATTAGCCACCTAGATGAAAATTTTCAGGATTGGGTCTATCAAGGGTTTAGAATTATAGCAGGGTTTTCCTAAGAGATGAGCAAAATTAGATAGGTCAGATACTCATCTATGATAAGTTAGAATGAGATGCGTTAAGTGTTGTACTCACAAGTCTCCATCAGTACCCACATGACTGTGCCATTTTTAGCAGACTATATTTTATTTAGGCTAACTCGGAGCCTTCAGCATTGCCGCTGTTACACAGTAGCCTGAAAAATGGGGAAATACTTTCTCTTATTTGCAAGGAAACACCAGAAGTAGATTACAAGGACTTCCCTAAGGTGATTTAAGGAGGAAGACTTTAACAGGTGATTCCTCAAGCCTACACAGTCTACTCCAGTGTGGTACCCGTCACAGAACATACTATATATATTTGGTTAACAGGTTAACAGCATCTGCCTAGTTAGCCTGCAAGGTTATGGTGGCAAACCGTTCTGGGTTCTTCCAGTACTGTCTGCTAGAAATAGATGCAGAGTCTGGACTACTGTGTAATTAATATGAAACTCAGCCTCGGCTCATTGTCCACTCGTTACCCCTTTTCCAGTTCCACTTGTCGGCGTTCTTTCTCCTGGGAGCTGTACTGTGTATGCTGGAGATCTACCAGTGAGGATATTAAATGAATGAAGGTTGCACTGGAAATGAGGTGAGGTTCCTTTCCCAGACTGCTGACTATCTGTTATGAAATCCTGCAGAGATTAGTCAGATCTTCTTGGTACAGAAAATGTTGTCATCTTGGGCATCCCTTTAAGGGAAGATGGTCACTTATCTTTTTAGGTATCTCTGCTCATTCATAGCACTTGTAATCTGACAAGGGCTGGGATTCATGTTTGGAGAGAAGGAGTGGGTGAGGGATAAAAAGCAGGTTGCGTTGCTTTGAATAAAACTTGAGCTAGAGAAAGCTGAGGAAATACATTGTCTTTACTCCCATGGAGATCCTGTGTGGGATAGAAGATGTAGGGATTTCATTAGAGTTGGTGTCCAGATCCAATCTAATATGGCTGAGTTAAACACAGCATTTATGGAATGACCTTCTGAAGTGAAAAAAGCCACCTTGCTGATCATTCCCACTTGTTAACATCTCCTGCTCATGATGATAAAAGGTATTAGAAAATAGAAGGTATTAGAAAGCAAAGGCTGATACTTTTTTTTCTTCTACTCTTTCCAAAGAAGGTTCTCAATGGTCAACTGTAGTAAGAATTTCTAAGTCCAAAAGTGAATACACCTCTTATTTCTGTTTATGGTTATAGCAGTGCAAGTCTGCAGTGATTCTGTTCAAGTCTGAGTGCACTAATGGGGCCCATAAATTAGGTATTAAAGAAAAACAACTGTTAAGCAACCAATTACCTGAAACTGAACATGCAACCTTTTGCATAAAGTTCATAAACTATTGCCATCTAAAGCAAAAGGCAAGACTTTATAATTGCAACCTCTGTTCCAGCTACATGTGTTCTGTTGCTTAGATATAGTACATGTTGAATAATAGAGTATAGACATATTTTCAAGCCATCAAAACAACCCCTAGACCCTGTCCAGCAGACCTGATGTCAGAGAACTTGTTGAATCAGTCCCACTGATGGCAGTCACTGTGGTTATATATAATGTTTATACTTCTCAAAGAAAGAAAAAAAAAATATGATGCAGACTAAAATCTCTCACATGCCTTCAATTACATTGACATTGACTACAGAAGCACTCCTTGTTCTCCATGCTTTTGAGTGATGGTTTGAATTCAAATGGTGGAGTCTGGTCTTTGATGTTTCAAAAGCTTGAAGATAAACTATGCAATCAGAAAAAAAATCTAATTAAAAGAAAAAATTATGAGATCTGAAAAAAGTTGCAGGAGTCATAAGAGAGGGGGAGGGAGGAACATATTAAAAGCTTGCTTTTTACTCCAGAAGTTCGCTTTTAAAGTAAAAATAAAGTAAAAGACTTTGTTTTTAAAATTCTTTTTTTTTATGATAGTGAAGCAAAATTTGTGCAACTACATAGAAAAATAGAAAAATTCCAATTTAGAATTCCATCATGAAACGACACCATTCTAATTTCTCCAGGCCACGGTTTGTTAATATTCCACAAAGTCCCAGGATGCAACTATAAGACAGCATTCAAATCTATGAACATGAGGCAATCATGCTCAGCAGAGTATAACAATAATTATAATAGAGATTATATAAAAATAATTAGAAAAAGTTCATCTAGTTTTGATGTATTAATTATTCTGACCCTGTTCTATTCAGAGTCTAATTATCTGGTTCAGTGAAAATGCCAAGATTTCTACGACTCATAAAAATTACATTCCAGTAATTATGTCAGCAAACTAAACAGTATTCATTTACCATGCCTTTTTATGCACACATTTGAATATGCTTTTTTAACTGTTTTTGCTCTTTGTTCCTATTCATGGGAAATAATACCTGTAGAGAAATTTGAAAGTCAGTAGCACTCTAAACGTAATGTGCAATTCTTGCTGATATTTTTCTTTTGTGAGGCTTCTGTAAGTCTCATATAACCTTTGTTTAAAAAACATGAATTAAAGTTCACTCTTCAGCTGTTTCAAAGAAACGTTTTGAAGTCTGTGCTGTTAAAAAAAAAAAAAAGTTTCAAGTGGCAACACAAAGCAGAATTTCCTTTCAAATAATTTGGCCATAATGGAGACTGCAAACCAGCTCATCTCCACAATGACCATGGTGCAGCGTGCTTTTAGAGGGACAGAGTCTCGTCCTAGTGTCTCCCCTTTTTTGCCTCATGCAAAGGTAAATAAAATGTGTATCACCAGCTACACAATGACAGATGATAAAAATCACTAAAGTTCAACAGAACGTGGAAAAATTACATTACGAAACTACAGTTGAGGATCTGACCTTTATTTTGCTGAGACTGAAGATGAGACTAGGGCTGTCTTTTCGCAGAGAAACAAACGTCATCTCACCAAAGGGCTGTTGGAATCTAGTTGCTATTATCTACTTTTAAACTATCTAATTTTATCTAACACTGCAGCCTTGTCTCAGTACTGTCTCTCTAAACGGCTGACCTCTGTCCAGATGCAACAATGGAGTAAATCACAATGTGACCTACCAAGAGGCCAGAAAAATCACTTCTAGGTTAAGAAAAGGGTGCAAATGGGTCACAGTATATTACTGCAGAGGTAGTATGGATACTGTGTGAGGGGAAATAAAACAGAAACTAAAGCTTTCAGCAGTAAGGAAAAACTTTCATTATATGAAATTTATTTGCACCCGAGGGAGCAGTCTAATGATCAACAGACCAAGTTGAGTACCACACAAGAAACACAAATCAAAATATTGCAAATATATAATTGATTTTAAAATTGGTTCTTCAGATCATATTCTGGTCAAGTTCCTTCATCTTCCAGTTGATATTGTTTCACCTGCGCAGAACAAGTTTATAAATATATACATTTGGGGGATGGAGATGTTTTTGGGGGGGGGGTTTGGTTTTTTTTTTTTTTAGGAAAAAAGATGACAGTCAGCTGTTTTCCCTAAACTGTCCCCTACAGTTTGCCCAAAACAATATCCCATTTATTTGCTGGATTAATTTCTCCCTCTGCTGCTGCTAACAATAGTTGACTGCTTGCACAGGTGATCAAGCAGGACGGGAACCCAAGGGAAAGGCAGGTTCTGAGGATTTTCTCCATTTTGTTCTTTTTCACAGTTACGTGACACCTTTTGTAAGAGGAATTTCACATCTGTCTCTCTGTTACTGGTTGTCCTTAAACAATATTATTTTAAACTCTTGGAAAGTATTTCAATTTTAGCTGACTGCTGAAGTTTTGCTTTATGAAGGGGAAATGCACAAAATATCCTAAAATTTTCCACTCCAGTTTACTTGCTACTCCCTAAATGAGTGCATCTTAGGAAATTTCAGAGTTTGGGAGGTTTTTTCAGGTTTTCCCCATAGTGTAAATCACATTTCAAGTACACAGTTTTCTGGTTTTCGGTCTAACAATTTCCAGTTGGTACAAGTCAGTGCCAAATCTACTTTCTCAGATAACTACCACTGTGGTATTTTCAGTTCAGCAAACAATGATATTGGTTTTATGATTTTTTTTTCTCTTTGCTTTCTGCTTTATTGTAGGTTGGAAGACCATGTAACATTGGCCAAACCTAATGAGCCATGAAATAACATAAAATAATACAAGGAAAAGATCTTAAATACACAGGTCCTATTCCATTTCTGCAGTTACTGCTTGTCTAGTATGTTTAACTTTTTGAAATGTCATGATTTGAAGCTTGCTGTATTCATAAACTATATAGATTTGTCATAAGTACCTGGGCTTTCACTCCTGTTGCTCTGGGAGGGAGAAGCTCCATTGCATATTACCCTTCCCACTAAAAAACACTCCAAAAACCCCAAAACAACAGACAAACTTCAGAAAATAATTTTAAAGAATTTATCTACTGAAATTTGAAGTACATGATGAGCTTTCAGGTAGGAGAAAGACACATCAGTGTTGGGAATATTTAACAAACAAAAGACTAAAGGAGCATTGTTATGTCCTGGAAGACTGGAAGGGTGTTGTTGTCATGTCTCATAGAGGACTATGTCTCATACGAAAAGACTGTCTCCCCTAAACTGTAAAATAAATTCTTAATAATAACTATGGAATTAGAATAAATGAGTATCCTTTCACTATAATAGATTTTCTAAAGTAAAGTATCACAGCTGATTTTGGAAATAAAGATATCAGATGTCACAAGAGATGAAATAACTTTTTCTTGCCAGCAGTACAACAGATGGGTTGACATTCGACTTCAATCTCCAGTACTAGAAGCACAATTTGTTGCAAGTTGCTTGCTGTTCCTAGGTATTCCCCAAAGGTTGTGGTGTTATTTTGTATGGAAAATGTGAGAAGAGTAAAGAAGTAATATATATTTGATGTACTTTTATATTTTTCATGAAGTTCTGGGACAAGGAGAGAAAAAACACAGACTTTTATAATCTCCTCATGCAAAACACGAGGAGAGGAGGGAAAAGGAGGGAAGAGGAGGGGAGGAGAGAGGAGCAGAGAGAGAAGAGAAGAGAAGAGAAGAGAAGAGAAGAGAAGAGAAGAGAAGAGAAGAGAAGAGAAGAGAAGAGAAGAGAAGAGAAGAGAAGAGAAGAGAAGAGAAGAGAAGAGAAGAGAAGAGAGAAGAGAAATAATGTTCATATCAATGTTATCTCCTCTACAGGCAAATTTTGCTTACAGTAATGTACCAAAAAATCAGTTAATAGTTCCCCACCTTTCTTTTCTCCATTCTTCAGAATTCTCCATTCTTCAGGAGAATAACTGTGGTTTTTCAAAAAAATAATTAAAAATAAACAACAAAAAACACTCACCCAAAAATGCCATACAAAGCCTCATTTTGTGGAGATCTAAAATATGTCTGTTTTGAAAGGAATAAAGGAGTTTTTCCTTACTATTCCAAAGAAAAATTTAGTGATTTGCAATGGAAATTGAAACTTTCCTCCAAAAAAAAGACCAAAATAACAAACCAAGGTTTCCCTTTCTCTCTCCCCCACACACATCTCCCTCTCTCTGTCCTTTAGCTGGAAAGGCTCAGATCATCTGGCAGTACCTATGTCAGACCACAGCATTTTGATTTAGTGTTGAGATGTCAACTTAAATTATTTCTATGGATAGTTCCCTTATGAGAGGAAAATTATCTCCATCAAAAAAATGTATCAAATGGGTGGGCTGCAGCTATCAATTACCCTTTGAGTACAAGCTTTGGCTAAATCTTGTTTGCTGCTTATTCCCTCGTGGGCCAGAGGTTAACCTGTTAAGTTGAGAACTGATCCCAAAGTAGACATTAATGTCTTAATGTATTTAGTGGCTGTGGATCTTTTTGGCTGCAGGCCCCTGGGATTGTATTGTTTCTCATACTTGACTAGGTCACCGATTGCAGAGGGCACCTGGAATGCTTGAATAAATATGGCTCGGTTTACCCTCTTCCCCCAGTTATTATTTCAAAGCTGTGTGTCTTTCTACTGTTTGAGACGTTCACGTGTCATGGAATATTTTCAAGGAACCAATAAGAGTAATAAATTGGTGGTTGAAGCAGCATGGCCCTCCTTTTGTTGTGTTGTTTCAGGAGCGGTTATTGTAGCTTTACAGGACTGTAATTTTTACAAAACAAAATTGTGTCAGACTTCAGTACTGGAAATGAGCTAAAATTCTAAGACTGTTCACCACAGGTCAAACTCTGAGATCTGGCTCCAGTTTTAGCAGCAAAGACTCCATTAGCATTTTTTTTCCTCTGGCATTCGCATTTAGGTGTTCTACTAGGTAAGGACAAGTCTGAGTACTAAATCATAGCACAAAATCGGTGAGCATGCAAAGGTGCTTAGCATGTTTTAAATGACTTGTAGGACTTTTACAGCCGCTGGCATTAGTCTCAGAATCGTGAGTTCTCAGAGCTGATAAAATATTTTCACTGTAAAATCCTCTGCATAGGGGCTTGGAGAATATTGTTGTGCAGCGTCTGATCTTTATCCCTGCCCAGTCATAATCATGGGTGGAAAGACCCACAGATGTTCTGTGAGTATTGGGGTCCTTAACGTGCTAGTGTGGCTTTTCCTCTTTAGGGTGCTGTGTGGGGAGCTGAGTCTTTCACACTCAGTAACACTTCTGCAAACTTGACTCTGGTGTTTCCAGCTGAAATTACATGTTTTCTAAGGTTATTATGACAAAAGAGAGAGTTTTGCAAACCCTGTGCTAGAGTTTCTAGGCCTAGTGGAAATTAAAAAAAAAAAAAGAGGATCTCACACAAGGATTTAACCGCAAATTTCACAACCAAGAGTACGTCTACAGGTATTTTATATCAATTACAGTGGCTGCTGATGAAAGAACATTACAGCAAAAATAATCAGACTTGAAGGAAAACAGCAATTGTACGGAATAAATAACTGGGAGACAGTGTTTGCTAAAGCCCTGTTAGGAGGGGCTGCTCTTCCAAAAGACCACGTTATCTGCCTGCGAAGTCCCAAGCTTCTGAGTTAAAAGGACTCAGCTGCTCATGGGTGATATCAACCTTTAGCTGGATCAGTCCCAAAATGAGCCACCCAAGGATCAGACCACACTGTTTGCAGCCAGGACTGTGCATGCATAGGCAATTACTCCAGGAGAAAGTGATGAGAGAAAATGTAATGTAAACTCTGCACTCAGCCAATAAATCTTACAGTAGCCTAATTTTTCTAGGACTGATGCCTCAAGCAATACCTGTGTGGGCCGGAAAGGAAGGAAGAAAAAAAAAAAAAAGTCTTGAAGTTTCTAAAATTCCCTTATCCTGTTTATCAGAACACTGCTGCTTCTCTTAAATTGTGACCTTTCCCTTGGGGATTTTTGCTCTCCAGATGAGGCTTCAAAGCCTTTGGGTTACTACGGGAGACGTCCTTGTCCAAGAGTTGACCAGAAACACATATTGTGCTCAACTGCAACTAATTTCATGCTGCCAAAATGGAGTGTAACCTCTGAGTCAGCAGCTGCAGCCTGTTTTTTCAAGTGACTTTTGTAAATCTGACCAATGTCAGCTGACTGAGGTTGAGAAAAAAATCGTTCTTTTTGGGTCATATTCTCTACTTTCTGGTCAAGCATTGCATATTCAGCATTTCAAATAGGTAGCCAGCTCAGCTGCAGTCTGCATGTGATCACTATGCGTGCAGAAAAAGAAGCCTATTGCAGGCTTCAAGCTTATGACCCCTTTTCCTGTACTGGGGAGGAATATAGGAGATGACTTCACCTACCTCAGTCAAAGAGGAACCCATTGTTTTTCAACAGTACTCATCAGAGGGAGTAAAAAATGGCAAAGTGAAGAAATCATAACTCTGAGGGACTGAGGTTGTTTCTGCTTGCAGAGAAGAGATTGAACGGCTATTCATTTTGTCCAATTTCCCTAC
>NW_010527052.1:10700-34074 GCF_000687285.1 Phaethon lepturus
GACCCATTTTCTCAGTTTTTTTTCTTTAAACAAAACAAGTCTTTAGTTATTGACTGAGCAGGCATCTGGTTTCAGTCAGTAAAAGAAAAATTTCAATAGCCATTTTGAGAAAACATTTGCTAAAATTTTTGCTAAATGAATTTTGAAATATCATCTTGTTTATGCTAGTTTTTTCCATTTCCTAGAATGACTTTTGTTTTTTCAATTTAAATAAAATTTCAGTGGGGACAAAAATATCAAACAGGAAACAAACCCCCAAATCTTATGTTCAGCTATGATTTCCCTCAAGAAGGCAAAAAATCCCTTGCACCTCCTAGTAGAACAAAAAATATATGGATTTTTTTTAAATAGACAATGTGTTTAACACTCATTTCATATTTGCACCATATTTATTCTTACTGAAATATAAAGTTGAATTAACAGAACTCCCTTTCCTGTGTTAAGTCGAACTTTCCTTTGTTGCTACGTCTCTCACTACAGCTCAAAATCACATGCAGGGACAGTTAAATCATAGGTCAAGTAAAGCATCATTACTTGTTATGCTGTGATAATCACTTGTGAGTCTGAGTCCAAATTTTCATAAACTAACTACATTACATTCATAAGTTTAATTAGTGGAACTGTGCCTGTATGGACAGTTATTGAGATTTAAAAACAACTAACCTGACAATAATTAACTCTACTTTTTTTTAGTTTAAGTCAGATAAAGCATGATTTTAACCAAATCAGATATATTGAAGGGGGTGTGAATAGCAAATAAAACAAATCCAAAGTTTTGATCAGCTCTAATTTTCATCCAGGAAGGTGGAAATTTTTTTCAGCTTTCATTGGGATTGTCATGACTTTGTTGTAAACTATTCAATTATTATTCAACTATCATGAATTACCTCAGCTATTCTGTGACTGTGGGATACTTCTTTACCCATTTTGTTCATATATTGAGTCTTTCTTGGTAAAAAACATAAATTAATTGGCAGATCTTAAATATACATTCTTGGAGCATACAAGACTTGAGGTGCATTTTCAATCACTTTATTAGCAGCAGCACTATAAAACTCTTAAGTTTTTTCACAAAAAATAACCTGTAAAAATAAAAGTAAAGCAAGCTATTTCTGTTAGTGATTGTGCCAACACAAGCTGGTCCCACCTTTCTAATCCACCTTTTGAGTTCTTGCCTCTACTCACCCTCAGTCTTTTCGATCACTTAATAGTGATGTTACACGGTAAACAATAACATTTCATCCCTTTGGACTAAAATAAATCTTTTTTTTTCTTTATCATTTGTGGTGACATTTTGACTGCTTATTTTTCAGAAAAATCGGTTGCCTGATCCAGTTTTACTCACAGTCTCATGTCAATGTGAATTGCATGAAGATGAGAAAAAGCTACTAGGAGGGATGCAGCAGGGGAAGCTTCTCTCAAGACTCACAGCCTCCAGCAGGAAGGTACATTTAACCATCCCCAGGAGTTTTATGCACCAGTAGGGAGGAGAAAGGCAAGGCAATGCCTGAGCTCCAACTTTGAAAATGTCATGGTGGATTTAGGTACCTAAATCCCTTTAATAACCCATCCCTAAGTCATTTGACTGAGGTCATAACGACATTTTACAACAAATCGGGGAATGAAGCCCAGATGTGCTGTGGCCCATAGGGGCATCCTAACTCCTGTTCTAGGTTTCCCCTTTTCCCCTGAACTCAAGGGAGGTATGCCTTCTACTCCATTGTAACCTTTCCCTGACATCTTCAAGACGGGCAAAGTTTGCAGCCTCCATCTTTGGTGGTTTAAAGCATCGAGGACCATCATAAAATTACCATGGGGGACAGGACTTGAAACAACAACAACAAAAACAGTGAGCATGCAGAGTTTTTTTCTCTCTTTCACTCCCAAGGCGAGGAATTTTTACAATACCCTCTGGAGTTCCCCTGGCCTCAGCATCAAACATAGAGTGCAGCAGCCAAGAACAGGCCCACACCCTGCATAACTTGCCAGCAATAATTAATTAACTAAGGAGCAAACAGCAGCAAATATTCCCTGCATAGGATCACACGGTTTCATTTGGTTACATTCCAATGATTGGAGTGTCACTCCATCTCTTTGTTTTGCCTTTTTTTTTAAATGTGTGGGTGTTTTTTTGTTGTTCTTGTTGTTGTTTTCCTTTAAATGAAAACTCAGAATCTGATTTAATAACCTAAATCTCAAAGCTGGGCCCCAGGAATGAACATAGAAATCCAGCAATTTAATCTCTCTTATACTGCGCTAAACTTGAAATCTCAGTGGCTCATCACCATCGATTTAAACTGATTATTGCTCCTGTATGACTAGGGCAACTACTTCTTGACAGCAAGGACATGCTCCTACAGTGAATGCTTCTGGAAGCATTGCTCCTCAGCAGGTCTTTTGGCACAGCAGTGTCAAGAGACTCATCAGGGACTTCAGCAGTTTGTTGTCGGCTTGTCTGATGCTGCTGCTGCCTAGTAATGTTCTCCAGAAGCCACAAATGCTCAGAAGTGCCTCACTCAGAAGCACGACCTCACCAAGACTTAGGTGTTTGGCTTGTATGTCATTCCTAACGCAGAAAGGTAAATACAAATTATGTGTTTTTCTACTTCTTTTGCTCACAGGAGTCCATCTGGTAGGCACGTTCAAAGCACATGAGCACAAAGCATAGCTGTCAAAGTAGGAGTAGGTACTGCAGTCCCATGTTGTATAAGGAGTCCCCAGCTAGAATGTATCCCACTGCCAAGGACCTACATTAATTTCTGTCCCCACTCAACATCTCTCATCTAACAGGTAGATGTCCTAACCAGGAGGTCACAGGGAGAAGCGCTCCTCCTTTCAGGAGGGTTCACATCTCTTGCAAGACTCAGAGAATCGCACTCCACGGCTTGCATCACTGTCCCAGGAGCTGTGGTGTGATTAATTGATTACGATTGGTTGTAAGCAAAGTGCAGGATAAATTGATTGAGGTGTTTTAGGGGCATGGATGATCTCAGACCTCCTGGTTGAAGTCATTCCAGTTTGCAGGCAGTAATTCAATATTCCTTAAGTCCAAAGTAAAAGTGCATCAAAGTGCAGTAGTGAAGCTGCAGTTACTGTGTGCATATGAGCTACCCCTGGAGTTCCCCCTCTCCATGTCTCCCCAAGGTACATGTTGCTGTGTGGATCTTGGCTGTAAAGAGATCTTGATATGGCATTGTGCTGTTTCATAACCTAGTTAAGGCACTCACCTGGCATGAGGAGAGGGGGAGTTTGGGTTCTAGCCTGGAGGCCACTAAATATTTCAGTACCTACTATTAAGTATTCAATGTGGTGGGAACTCGAGTCTCCCCTGGCATTATAGATCTGTGTTTAACTGTTCTGTTCCTTTAACTGAATTGATGAAAATTCATGCAGAATGAAATAGCCTTGACCAGAAATATTGTGGGAACTTCCCCCTGCACTTCACAACTCAGGACACTTATTCACAAGGTGCGGAATATAGGTTAAAACAGTTCCAAAGAGAGAAGAGATTCAGTTAAGTTTCCAACTTTTTCAATAAATACACTATATTTTGAAGTTTTCTGAAAAGAAAGGATGATACATTTATTTCATGTAGCTTGAAAAATAAAAGGTCTGGGTGTTGTAAGTCAGAAGTGTTCTGGGATATGCAGTTTCAGCACAGGAAGGCTCACAAGCCCCAGGAATGGGTAGGAAATAAACAAACTTTCATCTCAGACATTTCTTTCTGTCAGAATTAAGCAGGTTTTTGCTTAATATGATGGTTTATGTTGCCTCTATTGAGACATTTAGAATTCCAGCTTGCAGGTAGCTACCTGAAAATTGGTCACCACACTGCTCAACATTGTGATGCCCAAGTTCTCATAATGGATTGACCTTTATGAATTAAAAGGAACATAATGAAGGGTAGATTAATGTGCTTTGGCTTTTGAGCTCTGCAGAAACTGGATGTAGCTATCATGAGGACAGCAGGAAGAAACTGCAGTCACTTCCTTGAGTCACATCAAATGTGTCATGCAGGTGAGGACCTAGGGATGGAGAGCTGTGAACTTCTCACATCTTATGCTTGATCCTACACAGAATCTAGCCTCTTTAGGTATGTTTCTAAAATTGCCTGCTTTTTCAGTAGTCCTTTTACATATCTAAGACTTTTAGAGGTTCTATTAATTCTTCAGTGCGGCTGCAGGCTCTACTAGCACCCATTGGGATATTCTCTATTGCCTGGACCTGCCCTTTGTATAATTGTTCCCATCTAGGCTAAGCAGTTATAAAACCATCAACAGTTCTAGAAAGCTCAGCTTTGCTACATAATTCAGCTCCCAAATTTGGCCTTTCCTTTACTGGATTACTCCGTCTGTTAATGAACATGAACCAGCTATCCACTCCTCTTAAAACGCTCACAGGGCCAAGTCATATTTAAATGTATGTTATAACATATAGCTTGCCTCGTCTTGACCAGATTTTTAAATGCAAAAGAGCTAAGCAAATGAACATGACCTTAGGTACATGCTGATAGGCTGAAGAAAGCCTTAGTCACATAATGAAAGTGGCCAGAATTTACTCAATGAGACATTCTTGGGAAACCTGCCGCAGCCGTAGGTGTAGCATTTGAAAACCTGGCTCTTGTGGTTGCACGTTATTAAACTTTGTTTCCTATCTGTGCAGTGTAAGTGAGGGTTACTTATGGGGAAGAGAGTGAAATTTTCTTTGACTCTCAATAAAAATTAGGCAGGGGAGCTCTTCTTGCTCTCTTTTCATCCCAGCTCCTTTCCTGTGTTTTCCACGTTTCCCTTTCATTGTTCTTGACTTAAATTCCAGATGATGGCACATACAGAAGATTTCCCAGACCTGACTTATCAGGGGATGTGTGTGTAAGGAATTCCAGACTAACCTAAGGACCTATCATCCCACTGCAGAAAACAAAGAAAGGAAAGAAAAAACATTTAGACTGGTCTTCAGTGCCATGCATTGCTTACAGGGGAAGGTTTGGCAGCCAAATGGCAAACTTGTTTCAATTAAAAGGTGAATGATAACAGGGGAAAAAAAGAAAAGGAAAAAAAATAGGGAGGATAGAGTTTTCTGGAAAGCAAAGCAGCAGGCTATAGTCTTTCCTTTTGCTTTTGCTGGGCTCTTTATTTACTTATTTATCTTCAATTAATTAGCAGCACTGCAGAAACACTAGCTCCCAAACAGCTTGCCATTTGTGCTCAGAGTAAATACCCAGTACACACAATGTAATTAAAAATGTAAATAATACTATCGTCAAATACTGGCTTATGTGTCAGTAGAAAGGACACTGCAGGACTCAGGAGAAGGAATAGCAACAATGATCTGAAGGCTACAGATCTGCTCATTGTGTGTGTTGACCACAGGGTAACACATGGGTCTAATCTATTTAATCATCGTGGTAGTACCTCATTGTTGATCACCATCAATATGCATGCTGAGCATTAGCCAAAAAGAGAGCAGCCACTGTTGTCATGGTGATGTTGCGAAAAGAGGCAGCAAAGAAAGCTCATCCAGTTACGGGAGCGGTGGCCGGGGGCTTGGGAAAAGTAGGTTTGAGTCCCTCCCTTGTCACAGGGCTTTGAATAGGACGCCGGCAACTCACTCATTGGCTTGAATGCCATTCATTTCTTTGAAAGAGGCATTTAAATACTGTGGAGAGTCCTGCCTCAGTTCCCCATCTTTACTACCTCACTACTCACCAGTATCTTGACTATTTTGGTGTCTATGAGCATTTATGTTTTTCGTGGGCTTCACCTATATGTAAGATCTCCTACCCATGTTAATTCTTAGGTTTCTAATTAATAAGATCTTTCCCTTGAATGGGAGGACTAATATCTGTTATCTTCCCTTCGTGATTTTTGTTAATTTGCTGGAACATGAGCATTCTTGCAAGCTTTAAGCCTCCTCCTTAAAATATTTTCAGGGACATACTCTGACAGACACACAAACAATGAATTTGATTAGCGATTTCACCCCTCCCCCCACAAAAAACCAAGTTGAAAAAGAGGGGAAATGGGTGTCTCAAATTACAGTCATTATGAGTGAGAATCTGCTGAAGTCTCATTGGGACTAACTAAAGCTAATGCTTTTGGGGCTTTGATTTTCATAGGATTTGAGATTAACAGGAAGGCTGAGGGTTTAAGGTATGGTGTGTGCCCCTGTCAAATGCAAAATAAAAATGTACTGTGATTTCAGCATCACCTCTCATCCCTTGCCAAGGTATGAGAGTGCCATGAGTCTTTTTTTGCTTCTGTCTTGCACCAGAGGTGGTGCAAGAGGTAGGTCCTGCCAACTGCTTCTCCCTCCTTGGTCCCAACTTCTTGGAGAATGAAAAATATAAAAATCTCAGCACTTGGCTCCTTACTGGAGCTAGGATTTGGAGAGGTCACATACCACGCAGCATGGTGGATCTCCAGGAACCTGTAGGGTTGCCGAGCTCCAAAATATCATCATTCTACAGCTTGGCCTGTTGAAACATGCTGCAGAGCTGTGTTCGTTTGTCCGTGTGAGGGATCAAGAACTCCTACAAACAACTGGAGACATGTATTGGCCTAAGATGGGCCACCTCTGCAACAAGGGGTGGTGGTCCTCCCGCAGTGTTTGCAGATAAGGCAACACTTCCAGCAGGACCCCGCTCTGCCTCTTTGCCCTGGTTCACCTTCAGCTAAGATACATTACAATTCCTGTGCTCTTTCAAGAAAAAATGCAACTACTTCCACAGGAGGAAAGCATGCCCAAGTGTGCAACCACAGAAGCCAAATTTTGTGTGGGAGGATCCACAGGTTGTGAAAATACTGAGGGACAACTCTATGTTGCAGTTCCACGGTGCTGTGGAGCTCATAGCTAGTCCCTGAGCTAACACTTACTGTGCTGTTACTGGTTTGGATGAAGTGGGCTCCTCTGAGCATGGCCTTCAGGCAGCTCCCACAGCTGGGCACAGCCTGGGACCCTGCCCTCCAGTCACCCGCTCGGGAGGGGGGGCTCTCACTGTGCACCCCCTCCTTGCCCTGAAGACTGGACAGCCCTGCAGGACACCTCTGCTCCACCGCCCTGGCACTAGGGTGGAAAATATAGAGATTATAGACTTTCAAGTGAGTGTCTCCTTGTAGGCCTCCTCCCAGTAGAGCGGCATTTCATTCCCCATCCTCAAAGACAAAAATCTTGCTTTCTTCTTTTGCTGACCTCAGCTTGATCTTTTTCAGCCCTGAAGAGCTGTGAAGCCTTGCTGCTGCAGATCCACCGCAGAGCTGGCTTCCTTGCAGCAAGATATGTAGGCAACCAAGTAAAATGGATGATGTGCATTTCCCCGGCAGCAACCATAGATTTAGTTCTTTGGAGCAAAAATGGCTAGTTAGATCACAGCAGAGCATTATAATCTGTCTATTAATTAAGTTGTTGAACATGATTCCCATATAATCACACACGAAATAATTAAAATGGGCAGCATATTTTCTATGCAGTAGGTTATTTCCATGAGGTGACACCAGCTGACATGAACAGCAGCAGTAAAAGGTTTATTTTAATTCTCCTTTTTATTTTAGATGCCATCATAAATTAAAGGTGCTTCTCCACCCTTAAGATAAAATACATCATTATTTAAAATTTAAAAAAAATCTCCCTTAAACTTATTAAACTGCCTCCTTGCATTACGAAGTTAGGCTCTGAAAAAATATCCTGTTTGTCACTGAAATGCTCATTCCCTCCAGCTGTTCAGTTCTTAAAGATGAGCAACTGCCATTGCTGTTAACCCACTCCCTCACAGGAAAGTCTTTAAAAAGCCTCACATGTGTGTATGTGCATATATACGTATGTATGTACGTGTGTATATATATATATAAAGCTTTTTATCCAGTGCATTCATTCTCTGATTGGGGCCACTAATTGCAACTATGATGTTAAATAGTAATAATAATAGCTAATCTAGGGTATATAGAAGAAAAAGAGCTTTGAAAGGAGGTCTGCAGATTAACAAAATCACTTTTTCTCCATTCCTTAATGCAATCTTAATTTAATATTCTGATCAGGAATTAAGAGGGAGTTGTGCAAAAAGCTTTGCTTGGTTTATGCAGGTTTTGTATCATTAACATTATTCCTCGATAGCAATATTTTCTAAGCTGAGGGCACTGAGTATGTGTTCTGCTAACATACCACACTGAAAGGTTTCTACTGTTTTAACAGGTTTGTGTCAGTTACCTTAGCAAATGAAAGGTATCTTCAAAAAGCTTAGAATTTGTTTTTTATATCATTGTGTTTCTTAAAAAAATATAGCCCATGATTCATTTTAGATAATGCCCAAACTTAAAAAAAAAATTGTAATAATTGTCTTGGCTTATTCTATACATCAGTAGAAAAAATCAAATCATGATCTCTGCTCAGGACTTTCCCATGATTTTTTGAAATTCTAATTAATAAATAAAGTAAGCCTGAAATGATTATGAGGTATACTTGTTTGTAGGTTGCTCCCTGAGATATGTCATTTGCATAGTGAGGAAACAGCAGGAAGATTTTTGTATTTGTTGTTGAAAAATAAAATGGTACATTTAGTCACTTACATGTGTGTAAAGCCTTTCTTCTTCCCCTTTGACAACAGCATTCTTACCTTTCCCTTCAGTTTTTTCCTAGTGCTGTTTATATGCCATATTACACTCTCTAATTTCCTTTTATCTTTTCTTTATTTTGCAATGTCTCAGTACATGTCTCTTTAAGACAAGTTAATTTAGTCAATTACTCCAGTTTGGTTTCAGATAAAATCTTTAATTTATCCAGGTCCCTCTTTATTCTCTCTAAGATCCTCTTTCCATTAATTTCATGAAACATTCTAATTCTCCATTTTAGGAAAAAGCTAATTTCACTCACTTGCACAGACTTCCTCAGTCTTTTTTCTCTATTGCATGTTTTACTTAAACTAAAGCATATGGGGATTGCTGATGCTCTTACATCCTCAGAGCAGCTTTGCTTTCCTGCACTCCTGAAAAACAGTCACCGATCCATTCGCCTTCTCCTGCATCTTTGTTAGCAGGGAAAACGACGGGTTCCCAAAAAGATGAGAAATTCTTCCTATCCGCGTACGGGAGGACCCGTGTGCCACAGTCATTGTGACCGTGCCATGTCTTGCACAGGTCTCCCTGAGCGGGACGGTGCTGAGGTGGTATGTCACTGAGCGGGACGGTGGGCTGGGTGGGACACTGGTGGGACGATACTGCTGCTGCCTATGGACCAGCAGGTAGGGGCAGATGCGTCGCGCAGGGGCTTTGTCCAGCACGGGGTACAGAGGCTGCAAGACTGTCTCAAAGCCTCTCCCTCTCCTCTTACCTCCGACGTTGTTTTCCATGGGTATTTCGCATCCTGATGGTTCCCTGGGCTCTGCTAAGGACTTTTTTTTGCCTCCTCCAGTAAGTTGCTCTCCTGTGCCTCATTTTCCTCATTTATGAAATGGGAAAGATAAACGCATTGCAAAACAGCTTGACCTCCGATAGCGCCAAAGGGCATGAAGCAATGAAAAGGCAGAGATTGGTTGTTACATTACGTAATTATACCGCTTCAGAAACACCTTTCCTCGTTCCGTAACTTTCTCACTCACCTCACCCCTCACGAGCTTCTGTTAAATGCTCTTAGAGACAAGGATTACCATGTGACAAGTCCCGGGTTATAGTCCCCTCGTACTATCAATATATTAAAAAAGTTCTACTGTATTTGTACAGAAGAAGAATGCTCACTGCTTTACCACACAGCTGCACAGACAACAGGGTCAGGAAACTGAACTTGCTAAAACTCAATCAAAACAAATAAAGACAAAAAAACCCACCCCACAACAGTTTTTAGGTATCTTGTCAAGCTGACCACAAATCTCACCTTGAAGATGGAAATGGGTTGTTGGCTACAGTGCTCAAAATTCGGAAGATGTGGGGAACTTTAGAGAGATGTCGATTGTTAACAAAAAGAACACATAAATTCCTGGAACTGTGGACTAAAATTTATCCTTTAAACCTGGTAATAAAAAGTAAAAAATATTGTAGATTTAGCAAAACAAACTTGTTTTATTAAGAAAAATGTGGATCTTTTTTCACAATTTTTAAAAAACTTTCAACATCAAAAAGCCCCAGAAGATCTCAAAGAGGACTGTGTACATTTGGAAATGGCAGGATGCAACCCCATGGGAGATGTATTTTGGGTTGTCTTCTGCTCTCTACCTTTACATGTCTCATGAGTCAAAGTACATTTTTGATAAACTATTTCTTTTCTTTGTATCGGAGTGTGTCAAGGACTGGGATTTCATATAGCCAAGAGCTCAGATCCCCAAAATGTATTGCAAAAGATTATTCAACTATAATTCTGAAAAGTAATGGTAAATATGGTCCAGATCCTCAACTGTAGGGTAGCAGTATATTTTAGACTAAAACTATCTGGTTCAGTCAACCTGTGTTTACACATACAAAATCTCTGCATTTCTGCACAGTATATTGACCTGAACCCCCCTAAATTAAACTAATTTTTGTGAAGGCACTTCAAAAAGCAACCTCTTTATAGAATACCACTAATTTGAACTACATTTGCAGAGATAACCCCATCACAGTGGACTCACATTTGGAATATTATTTACATATTCAATTTTTTCTATCATGAAATGCTCTATCAACTGTTACATTCCAATAACCATGAACGTAAATGAGTGCAGACTTCAAATGGACAATCATTAACCTATGCTGTAATGATTATACAACATCCTTCAAGTGCTGAATGTTTTGAATATGATCAAGTGATTCTTTCTTGTTATTTTGAATTTCATACTAATTATTAAACTTTAATTACCCATTATGTGTAATTATTAATATTTATTGTGCATTATTGTCATTGTTCATGGGCTTTTATAAAAGGAACTATATTTGATACAGAAAAAAACATTAAATTAAATATTCATTTACATGTTTTTGCAGCAACCTATTTTTAAAACAAATGGGTATGAATCTGTTTTTCTATTAGTTGTTATGTTTATAAATATTGATTTAATGCCCATTACTCTTCTTGAGTACACTTCTGTGACTTTCTATACCTTTATGTATTGTCTATGAGCATTTTCTCCCTTGTTAACATTACAAACGTGAACAGAAAATAAAAAATGTTGTTAGAAAAATGAGCAAACAAAAAGTTTCTACTAGTCACATTAGTACTGAAATTTATTGCCAGTGTTTGTACTTGAAGTAAGACAGAAGACAGACATGCAAGCACTGGATGTTTAATAAATAAATAAATAAATAAATAAATAAATACACAAAATAACTATTTCATGTATTATTTTTGTCCAAAAATTGAGACAAGATAAAGCAAACTGACTTTTCATGACGAACACATAGATAAGTTAATTTTAAATGTGCTTAAGCATAGTAAAGTGCCCAGTAAATTTTCAAAAGTGCGTGGACAAAAAAAAGGGAGGTTTGGCCTGAGGGTGAGTGAGGACCTTCAGAGGGACATTTACAGACTACAGAAGAGAACCCACCAAAGCCAGAATGACACCTGGAAGCTGCCCAGAGGTGGTTGGTAAGGACACGCCATGTGTTTGGTATCTCAAACCCATCCTATCTCTGGAGTGTGTTTTACTAAAAGGTGCAAAGAATCATTTCCCAACACCCCCATTTTTTGGTAGCCACCTACACGTGTACTTTCAAAACCCATGTGGTGTGGGGTTTCTCTTTCCTTTTGAAAGACAATGAGAGGTGTTTTGAGGTTAAAGTATTTGCTGTGCATGTCATAAATTAAGTCCCTTTGCACTTTGGGAGAGTTTGGGACACTCATAACAGCAGTTAATAATGTATTCAGGGGTTAGTGGCTAGGTGAAAATCCTTACTTACCCCCCCCCACCCCTTGATCTCCAAAACCCAGTACTTCTTGAAGGTGTTCCATCTTATAAGGTTGCCCAGAGAGGTGGTAGATGCCCCGTCCCTTGAAACATCCCAGGTCAGGTTGGACGGGGCTCTGAGCAACCTGGTCTGGTTGCAGATGTCCCTGCTCACAGCAGGGGGGTTGTACTAGATGATCTTTAGAGGTCCCTTCCAACCCAAACTATTCTACAATTCTGTAAGTGGCAGATTTATTGAGCCAGAAAGAGAGCTAAAAAGGAGCACAAGACCTTAGCCTATTTCTTGGGATGTTTAATGTTGATGATGGAAGCTCTACCTCTCATTCTTTTTTAAAGGCCTCCAGAGTGGTGCCATGGAAAGGAGATGTAGGAGACTTCCTAGGAAGTAGAGGATGTCTCTTAGATTTCACTCAAGAAGAGTCAGGGCTCAAAGTGGAGTTCTCTATTTCCAATTCCTCAAAGCAGTCTGGTGTATGAAAAGGATTAATATGTACTCTTCCTCAAATTGCACTTTTAAGATTTTGTGGTTTTTAAAGAAAAGATATAAACACATGTATTAAGAGGAGCATTTTCAATATAGGATCCTTGAAGCTCTGGGTCAAAATGTCAAATACACACAAAGGGGTTATAAGTACTATCTTTACCATGTATGGGATGGAGAGACCTGCTGCATAATTCCAAATTGTAGATGCCACTGTGATGGTCAGCAATCTGAGTGTTAACAGTTGCAATGCTTACCATCACAGCTCCACGGTTTTTGAAGGATGAGTAATGGTGAAAAGTATCTGGAGTCCCCTGTGAGGTTTTGACCCAGTGATTATATCCTTGGCATCTGTCTCTTGATGCAGGAGTGCACAGAGCACAGTGCAGGGAGCGTATCAGAATCGGGCTCCCAGCACAACTGGTGTTGAATGAGTGAGTTGCAGGGTAGAAGGGAGTTAGATCAGCTTGGTGAGACTTGCTGTGGCAGGATGCCTTGGTGCAGTAGCTGGTGGGAATGGGATGGAGGAGATGACCAGGCAATGGAGGCAGACTGCAGAGGAACACCTTTTTTCCCCACTCCATCACCCTGAGAAAAGCTGGAGAAACCCTACTGATTCTCACCCTCTTTCTGTTCTTTACTTGACGCCAAACTGGCATCTTACCTTGTCTCTGCTTTGTGTGTGCTTGTGCACAACAGCTGAGTTAAACATAAAAAATGGGGCCATGCTCACAGGGTTAGAGTTATAGGTTTAGGGACAGAGTGGTCAGTGGGTCAGCCAGCAAACGAAACACACCAAGGTATCATCAGATTTATGGTGTGAACCAGGACCATGTTGCAGAAGGTGAGCAGGCCAATGAGTAGGTTGGCATTTGAGGACGAGATTGAGATAGTGGGGTGATACAGCAGGTTTAGACTGGGACAAAGATTTACAAGTGGTATCATCGTCCAGAGTTTTGTTGTAAATTTGAATGGGCAAAATGTGGCATCACAGATGTCTCAGGCCTGACAGTAAGGTAGCACAAAGAGTCCAGAATAATTTTGACCATCGGATTCCTTGAAAAATTGCCCAAAAAGTGACCTGTGAATTCTTTGAGATCTTTCATTCAAAAACATTTCTTAAAATATAACTGTTGGTTGCTTTTGGCCTTCAGCAGTTTGCTGAGGCTGTCTCCAGTCGAAGGTTGACATAGTTCAGTGCCACCATGTTGTGTCCTTCCGGTACGTATGTTCCCCAGCAGGACAGAGCTCAGGGCATACATTCAGTTAGTACAAAAACAAATTCAAAACTCAACCTCAGCCCCAGACCTGACCACCATGTAGTTGCTGAAAACATTCCCAGCATGAAAACACATATTTTGAACATTTATAAAAAATGAGCACAAAATGGATGGGTGCATGCCATTTAAATGAAGTTTACAAATGATTTTGGCTAAGAGTATACAAAAGTTTTTGCATCTCACCTTTTATGTGCCAACTCTTTTCAGAAGTGTATCACACATTCATTTACACTGGTCTGTTGTGACTTCAGTCTACAGTAGAACTAGCCATAGGTAAGAGCTTCACCACTTTAAAGGATTCGGCCCACATTGTGAACAGTGTGTGATGCCGTGTTTTTAATCCTAAAACAGGACTGTATCTTCTGTGGTTTTATTTAAACCTCACACGATCAGATACCATATTTAGGTTTGAAAACCCTTGGTTTTCTGTGCATAGCTGGATTGCTCCTGCTACCCTAGAAGCCCATAAGAACATTGATTTGAAGCAAAGCGCATTCAGCATGCAAGGAGGCAGGAGCAGAATCTGGTTTATACACACTTACATGCATACTGATAACATTCTTACAGGTTCATGTAAAAATAATCTCAGGATTTACTTCCAAACAGTCCAAATCCCCTTTTCCCTTTATGAGAGGCTCCACCATGCCTGTTCAGATTTCCACTTGTCATTTAAGAATGTGAAGTGCTCCTGAAACAAGAGGCAGAACAACTAAACCTGCTTCTGAAATAAATGACCCCAGCTCCTCTGCGCAACAGAGCTGGCCAGCGGGTGTGACCTGGATGTATATTCACCTGTTTTCTGAGGCCAGAGGGTCGATATTTTGTTGTGTTTTGTTGTTTTCTTTAAACATCATTCTGATGGAAATCTGAGTAAAATACACTAAAAATAATGATCTCCAAAAAAATACTGCAGAGGTGTAATCTTTGACCTGGTTTCCCAGAAAACATGCAAGCGACATTTATATGAGCACAGCAGAATTTTTACAGCTTACATTTCTGCTCTGTGGTGTTCTCAGAGGGGCAAACTGCATAGAAAAACATTAGATGCTCGATTAGATAATAGCATTAGCATTTAAGATAAACCTTCCTTTCTTCACAAAGATAAACCCACGTTATTTAAAATGTGTTTCATCCTCTAGTTCCTCCATAGGAGATACTTCTGCAAGCTACCTGCCAATAGCAATTAAAGCTTAGTTTGCAAGGAAAGCGGGTTTAATTGCCAAAGCACTATTTATAGGAAGTCTCCCATGAGGATTACCGAGCTGCAAGAATGCAGATTAAGCAAAACGAGGGCAGCAGGGAATGCGATGCACGTTGGCTAACCAGCTCTGTCAGGCTCAATAGGTGTGGGTGCCGTAGCAGCACCGACGACAGCCCGACACTGCTCCCCCCACCCGACGCTGGGCGTTTCGGACACTGCAGCGTGACAGCGTGTCCTCAGAAATTTCACAGCAAAGCTTCTTCACTCTCCAGGTATTTTCCCCCTCCCTTCACCATCCAGTAACCATCATAGCTGAGAATCTCAGCCTCAGGCGTTTGTTTCCTTCGTGAGTTGGAGGTTTATGGTCGTCCCCGTCCCAAAATGACGTTGCGAAGAGCCCCGGTTCTGCCCCAAAACGGGTTGGAAGGCTTCAGGCAAGGGAATTAGTCCTGCCTGCCTTCCTCAGGATCTCCAGCTGCCTAGTGCAGAGCAAAAACCAGGCTGAGTAAAAGGGGAACGTGCTTAATGCCCTCTGCTTTCACCTCTGAGCCTCCTCAGCCGCCCCTTTTTACCCACACATTTGCCTTCTCAAACAACATCTTCCCCTGATTCAAGTGGAAGCCTGCTGGGAAAATGGGAAATTTTATGCTTTGCTGTTCATTTTTCATAATCTTCATTAACATCATCAACTTGAGCAAGAACATAAATGTTGGGATATTTTGGCAAAGCAGGCGCTGAAAATATAAACGTCTTGGCCTAACGTTGATTAAGATCAAATGGTTCACTGAGCTTTAAAATTATTTCTATTTGTTTAAATATATTTTTAACAATCTGAGATAAAAATTCGTGATAGTTAATCATTAAAAATTAAAATAAATAATTTTATTTGTTTTAAAGATAATTACAGCTTTGTTTAATTAATAATTTGGTTCATCTGACAGGAATTCAGAGGAAAAAATATGTTGTCAAACCTTCATTTTCACCATAGGGGTTCCAGCTGAAAAATTACATCCTTCTTTGATTAAATCCCTCATTAAGATTCAGGTCTTTTCTGTCAGTAAATCAGTAATCTGGTAAAAAAAAGGTAATATCATCATATTCCTTGTTGGCTTGTCTGTGTCCATCTTATTCTACCTTTTTTATACTCTAAACTCCTTGCAACAGGGATTGTGTTCATAACGCAGTCCGTAACTTGCCCAGTTCCCAGAGCTCTGTCATTGCCTATTAACTCTTATGCTCCCTGAGCTGCAAATGCCATACTTTCTGCAATGATGACAAGGCAACATCATGACATTTCATCTCTTTTCAGGCTTTTGCATCGCCCAAGAATATGCTTGGATCTAAGCTAAATTTTTAAGATTTCTCTGTGACTGTGAAAGTTTGACAACTCTGCATTAATTTTTAAGGGAAATTGAACAGTCTCTTATAATGCCTTGATTGCTGGAGTCAGAGCTTTAGGAAAAAGAAAACACACAGGGGAGGAATTAGACTGAAACAAAGGTTGTCTACATGCATGTGTCTACAGGAGGACAAGCTATCTAAGCTTCTATTATAGTCCATGGAGATGATAGTCTATTGAAAGTCAGCAAGACCACAGCAGAACCTAGCAGTGCCATAATACTTCATGTTTAGTTTCATAATTTCCACACTGCCTTTTTACTTGAACAGATACAACGTCTTATGCTGTAGCATGGTATCACGTGCTTCACATGTAAGTATGTACAAGAAACAGTTCCTCTTGCAAAACAGACCCGTGCATGTTACATAGAATGGGACAATAAATGTCCTGGATTTGCGTCACTGAAACCCACCTCAACTTGGAGCCCCCCATCTCTCCTGATGGTGGAGGAGTAAAATCCTAATGAGTGTGAGTTACTGGAACATTTCAGTGCTGAACCAGGATAGATATTTAATGACCTAGATACAGAGATACATAACAACAGCTGTCAGAAGCCAAATTCTTAGAAGAGTGATCCATTTTTCTGCCATTTTTCTCCGGGGCAATCTGAGGAATGGAGTGTATATGTGGTCATAAAGTGAAGCAAGATCTGAGTGTCTGTGAGTGAGAGAAGAATATTGGATCTTGCATCACTCAGTATTTCAACAGCCAAAAGTATGTCACTTACTTACAATTTTTCACATTCATTCATTCTCCTCCTTATTTTTTCCTCTTTTAAGACCTGCTGTCTCACAGGGATCAATGGAAAGAGTTCTACTGACTCTCACTGACTTCAAATCTGGTTTCAGAAGCAAAGAAGCTGACACTGAAGCCAGGAGCCTCCTAACTTTGAAGCTTGAGGATATCCAGATCTGATCAAGGCTTGGCTCCTCCTCATTTGAAATAGTTCTGTATTTTCCCATTCTTCTGACTGGATCTTTGTTCTTAGCTGGCAGAGGGACAACGTGGTGATGCACAGCTGAACCACACTCCCCAAACAGAAGGCCAACAAAAACCAGGGTCTGCCTCCATGGCTGACTCACAAGCACCAGGAACAAACTGTAACATGAAGGTTTCGAGGGGGAGCGTCTTGCTCAGAACCCTATGAACTGTGCTCTCTGTTGGGTACGTTCTTGCCAAAGATTATCACTTCTAATTAATCTAAGACAGGAGGAGAACTATTTTTTAAACAAACCTCAAAAATGATTATTTTTAAGGCTGGTAAATCTATGCTAGCCAGTTATTGGTGCCATGTTCGGAAGCTCAGACAGAGCTAAATTATGCTTCAGATTAATGTATTGAGCAGTTCAGAGGTTAGACAAACAGCTGTTTCTCAAGCAGGCACACTACAAAGCTTAACTGTTCATTGGAAGGGCAGATACAGCCTAGCTAAAGTCCCAGTGGGCTAACTTTTATTTGTTTCTGATTGGGAGATATCCAAAGCTGACTCCACGCTACTGATGACCTCCCTTAACAGGGGCAGAAAGTCGAACCTCTGGAGCCAGTGTGATTTTACCAGTCTCTGGGAAAAAAACACAACAAATCTTCAGTGACTCTGAGATAATCTGCAAAATGTTGCACTTTCAGAAATGAGCTTTAAAAATTCGGGGGAAAAAAAGTATATGTAAATATAGCTAGCCTACAGTGAAAAACCACACAAAATGCCTGAATCAAACATTGCTTGTGATATTTTACAAAGCTGTTAGTTAACTAAGAACAACCATTTCTTCGAAAGTGGTTATATGTGACATGCATGCTGAACGACGTATATTCTAAATGCCAAATTACTCAATAGGAAAAGCACAACACACACTGTTTGGTTACCTGATATCATTGTAAGTATTTCAGCAAAACACGAAGATCCTCATTCAGAGCAGCAGCTACCCACCTCGGAACAATGTTTAACTGCTTACTCTGTGTAAAAGAACTGGTTATATGGGAAAAAAAAAAGAAACAACCTAGTTTGGAACATAATTTTTAAAAAAACAGAATTAATGGATTAAATGTTAAAAGTCCTGTAAGTTGCAATGAGTGATTGGATCCCACCCTGACATAGATCTGCTCCACAAAACTCACAGAAAACATACAGATGGCATGTCTTAAACATCTTCCTTCTGCCTAACATTTAGAGGCTTATATCTAGCACTCTAAAAGTGCCCCCATTCACTATTTTGTCAGAAAAAAAGTAGACTAAGCTAAACAGACTAGAACTAACTCTTAATAACAACTGTGGAGTTTTCTGGAGCTTCATGGATGCCCACTCAACAGACTTCATTACAGTAATGTGTCTTCTGTGACCTGAATCACAGAATCATTAAGGTTGGAAAAGACCTTTAAGATAATCAAGTCCAACCGTCAACCCAACACCATCAAACCCACTAAACCATACGCTGAAGCACCATATCCACATGTTTTTTGAATACTTCCAGTGATGGTGACTCCACCACCTCCCTGGGCAGCCTGTTCTAATGCTTGACCACTCTCTCGGTGAAGGATTTTTTCCTAATATCCAATCTAAACCTCCCCTGGCGCAACTTGAGGCCATTTCCTCTCGTCCTGTCCCTGGTTACTTGGGAGAAGAGACCAACACCCAGGTCGCCACAACCCCCTTTCAGGTAGTTGTAGAGAGCGATGAGGTCTCCCCTCAGTCTCCTCTTCTCCAGACTGAACAACCCCAGTTCCCTCAGTCGCTTCTCATAAGACTTGTGCTCCAGCCCCCTCACCAGCTTCGTTGCCCTTTTTAAGTGACTGAAGAGACTTTTGCCCTGAAGTGACTTTTTTGACAGTTTTGCTGCCACTACCCTGTCTGATCCAAACATGATGAGACGTGACTAGAACATACCCTTGGACACTTTCATTTAAGAAAACCCATAACATTCATGAAGTGATCTCTACTGGTCACTAAGAAAAAGTATTGGTCCAGAAAATCAAAGCGTATTACAGACTATATTCTGAAATAAGGAAAAGAAACCTATGCCACTCAAATATTACACCTCTAAAAGTATTTATAAGCTTAAATTGAGGTGCATGATACTGCAAAGTACATTTCCAGTTTTATAGCCTTGAGACAACCTAACAGAGTTTATTGGCTTCCTAAAGGTGTTATTGGTGAGTACCTCTATTTTCTCACCGGTCACAGTTCATTGTCTTTTCAATGTCACACTGCAGTTCACCAGGCATGTAGAGGATGGGAGCTAAGAAACAGTAGCCAGCCAAGCAGCCAATAGGATTTTGGTTGACAATGTGAAAGCACAGACTGTGTTTGTGGGGTTCAGGTTGTAATGGCTCTGTCTAAACTGACGTGTCAGCACAGGGCTTGATACAAACTCCTGGTGGACCCACACCGCCTGCCTTCTAGATCCTACTCCAGCAGAAGACAGTGCAGGTACAAAGCTTGCAAGTCAGCTTAGCTGTGCAAGCTCAAGCCCACCAAAAGCAATAAAGCCTAAAGAACCCAATGTGTTTTATGTACAACAGGAGTATATCAGTTTTAAATGCAGAGACAATTGCTCATCAGAGTAATGGCCCATCCAGGAACACCATGCTGCAGTTGGATGTGTGTCTGCAGCCTCCTTGCCATCAGGAGGTCACCAAGAGGTCTAATGGGGGGTTCAGTCTGACCATATGACTCTGCTGGGATGGCTTGGAAATCTGTCTTGTAGCTTAAAAGCAAGTAACACAGAGACAATTCATACCGAGAAATCCAGGGGGAATAACTGGTTATTAGTTCACTTCTTGTGGGCAGTATGGAAGAAGTGAGTCATTACAAAGGATAAAGTCAAATTGCAACCGGCTTTACTTTTATATTGATAACATCTATTGCTAAATTATAACAATAACAGTGACGTTATCTTGAGAAAAGTGCTTCAAAGTGCCACTTCCCATCTTATTTGTGCTCTGCACTGAGAGGAACACTAGTCGTCTAGCTAAAGCACGGGAGAGATGTGGGTTTGATTCCTGGTCATGCTACGTGTTTCCTGTCTTGCCTTGGGCAAGTCCCTAAATCTGCCTGTGTCTCATTTCCACCTCTGTGAAGTGGGGATCATAGTACTGTGTGCCTTTCATCCACCTCTATTTAGAAGGTAAAACCTTTGTGTCGCAGACTGCTTTTAACATATGCACATCGGTATGTGTACATGCACACAGAGAGGAGAGGGCTTAAAATAAGACTAGCGTTTTTATAGGGTCCCATAAGTACTGATGTAATAGAAACACTGATAACTGACGGGATTTATTTAAGATGTATAATACAAGCAGAGAGACATTCTTCTAAAAAATATTAATGTTTCCAGCTGAGCTTATAGTCCAGAATCACAGCCAACAGGGATGATTAGGCTCTTCTTCCCCAAAAGTATCCTGGACTGCATAAAAAGAAGCATGGCCAGCAGGTCGAGGGAGGTGTTTCTGCTCTCTTCTCTGCTCTTGTGAAACCCCACGTAGAGTACTGCATCCAGTTCTGGCGTTCTTAGCACAAGAAGACATGGATCTGTTAGAACTGGTCCAGAGGAGGCCACAAAAAATTGATCAGAGGGCTGGAACACCTCTCCTATGAAGAAAGACTGAGAGAGTTGGGGCTGTTAAGCCTGGAAAAGAAAAGGCTCCAGGGAGATCTTATTGTGGTCTTTCAATACTTAAAGGGGGTTTATAAGAAAGATGGAGATAAACATTTTACCAAGGCCTGTAATGACAGGACAAGGGGCAGTGGTTTTAAACTGAAAGAGGGGAGGAGTAGATTGGACATAAGGAAAACATTTTTTATGATGAGGGTGGTGAGACCCTGGAACAGGTTGTCCAGACAAGTTGTGGCTCTCCGTCATTGGAAGTGTTCAAGATCAGGTTGGGTGAGGCTTTGAGCAACTTGATCTACTGAAAATTGTCCGTGTCCATGGCAGGAAGGGTTGGACTAGATTATCTAGTCCCTTCCAACCCAAACCTTTCTATTATTCTGTGATTCTAAAATAGGTATCATGAACAGATGAATATAAAGTCACCTATTTCTTCTAGTACCTATATAGGGATCCTTTCCATCAAAAGTTAGGTGAAATATCTCCCTTGTTAACATTGTTGTTCTTTTTTTGCATATGGCAACATCACTGGAGACCATTACAGAGCACGTTTCAGGCCCAGGGGGTGATGGTTGTTTGGTGCAAGTCAGCAAAGAGAATTGTAACACGAGAAGGTTGAAAGCTCTGGCTAAAGATAATATTTTCTTTATACAAAGCTTTGTTGTCATTAGTAACATGAAATGGTCAGGGAGAGTCCTTTACCTCCAGCACCGTGCCTCTGACAAAGGCAGTGCTGCCACGTTGTTTAGAGGAGAGTGAGAAAACCTACTACATCCTTCATCGGCCAAGCTCAACAGCCATGCTCCCGAAGACATTTGTCAGCAGGTTGCTAGAGTTGATGTTTCACTGTTTAGATACAAGTAAGAATTGTACAACAACGTTCCTCCTCTCAACCTGGCTGAGATGCAGAAGTGTGAAACTCAGCACAGAGGAAATTTCTACACCTTGCTTCATATGCCATGCTTCCTAGTGAAATGATCCTACCCCCACTGAATTCATCACCACATTTTTTACTGACCTCAAAGGTTGTACATTGAGACCTAAGTGGATTATCATCTCTTGCCAGGAAGTAATATTGTTTCAACCTGCACACTCAAGAAGTTCTTTTTTTTTTTTTTCTTCTTTTTTTTTCCTCCTGTAATGGAACGTTTATCTTGGAGCTGCATGAACTGCTGAAAGCTGCCACCACCTACCGGAGTTTCTGAAGGTTAAAATGGTACTAGTCATAGGGGTTTTTACACTATTGAGGGGAAAAAAAAAAAAAAGATGAAAAAAGAAAAAGAAAAAGAAGAATTTTGTGATTTTTCTCTATGAATAGTTGCATGCTGTTGCATCAGTCATGTCACATTTACTTTTTCCCAGTCTCTAGTTTCCTAATATTCACCACAGGTAAAAAAAAATGGGAAATAATAGGAAAAAAATGGAGTTCTGGCTCATCATCTGGCCAATATAATACTGTTTTATTTTTTTTCACCAAAATTGGACCAAATCATTTTCAGTGGGAAAGGATTCTCTCACATTCTCATTCCTGAATTTATAAACAGGTTACAAAGTCGGTACACCTGAAATGACAAGAATAACAAGCCCCATATTCACTTTGGGTAATAAAATATTTCTGTAATAAACATCCAGCAGGCAATTTGTGAACATAAGTGTCCCCTCGGAGCACACCAGTGGACCATCAAGCTCAAGAACCCTTTCTCAACAATGTCAAGTCAAAGATACTCTTTAGGATGAATGTGACATCCTGGCCACTTTCCGCAGTCCATTGTTCCAAATCACATCTCTCAAAGTGGTCTGAGTCTTGCTGTGTGCCTTTAGAGAAAATAGAACTGAGACATGTCATTAAATGATTTGGTCAAGATCAAGTAAGAATTCCCAAGAATATATTCACAGGACAGAAGCAGATTCTATACCAGGCAGGTGAATTTTTCCATATGTGTTCCTTCAAGATAATGTTTCACTCAACAGAAGGAATTTTTCTTCGTTTGATACCAGAATTTCACCATGTTATCCTCTCCTGTGTTATCCACTCGTGCACTTTAGTGATGCTCATCTCTCTGAGATGAGCTGCAATGACAGCAGAATCATGGACTGGCTGGATACTTTCCACAGAAAGAGAACAGTGGGCCTATAATAATTGAAGTCTTAAATTACCCTTCCCCAGGCCTCACATTTCACAGATTAGCCTGTGCAATCACACAAAGACACCCAGCCCTGATGATTTTGGACTACAGGGCCTTGCAAGTCTTCAGCAAGAATCTGACTTGCCCCTTCTTGCTCTCTGTGACCATGAGTTCCTTCCTGGATTGGAAAGAAGTGGATGGGGATGGAATTTGGCACATTTCCCCCTCGCCCTGTGAAATTATGCAAGGAGTGATGAAGCAATGTCTGACCGATTAAAAGTGGCACAAGTTATTTTCCCATGGGAGCAAGTGGAGTGGCAGGGAAGGAATTTTATAAGAAGAATCAGTAAAAAATAATGTATTTCTATGGATGATGTTTCAGTTGCATCAGATTTCCCTTTCCTTTCCTTTCCTTTCCTTTCC
>NW_010527053.1:0-15480 GCF_000687285.1 Phaethon lepturus
CCTAGTGTTTCTGTGATTCTGTGATCTGTTTGACTGGATCCCAACAGTGAGACAAGCAGAAGAGCATAAAGCTCATGTAGCGCCAACATTATTTTCTTCCGAGTATCCTGATGAGGTCAAGATGTGGTGGTCTTGTGACAACATTTTAGGATGTAGATCATAAAAGAGTCTTTCACAAAGACTACTGGTTCTCATTGTTCACCCTCACACTTTCTCTCTTGCCTCAACTCCCACCTTTGGCCATTTGTCCTTGCCCCATGTTGCCTTCTACATCCTGCTGGTGCATATGTCTGTCAGACAGTAAACCAGATCAGGACTCCATGCGTAACTAGCAGCCAGAGCAGTTTCTCAATCCACAAACACAAACACTTACGTTGGCAGAGAAGAAACACAGCACGAGGACAGAAACTCTAGTCAAAGAACGGGGAGGAGAAAATTACAGATTTAGCAGCCTAAGCTGCCACTGAAAGTAAAGTTAGGATCTATGTACCTAGAGTAACGTAATGAGGGAATTCAAGAACCTCCATGGCCTGCTGCAGCAAGAAAGTGGTTAGGAGATTTTTTTTATGATGACCTCAACCCTTTATTCCTATATCTTTTGTCTGCTTGTCACACTGTGACACTGTCTTGGAGCTCCACTTTGCTCTGTGCTTTGTACTCTGTGACTGATATCATATGCTATTTGATTACTACCTTAAATATTAAACTTCTGGTCACGGATGTCAGAATGAGTGAAGTTACTGTACCTCAGCTGAGGCCACTTACAGTGTTAGCATTCAAAACTTCAGCCATTCAGAAAAAGTAGTAGATATTTTGAAAGGCTTCTTCAAATACTGCATCAGCAGAAGCAATATGTTATTGCAGCAAACTAGAATTTCTGGGCACTTAAAGAGACGTTTCTTTGAAATGGGGAAGGTCTGGGAAAATATTTTGAGAAATATTTTGAGAAATGCTAAGATAAAGTACAAAAAACTTGCTCTGTGTTTTGCTGTACTTGCCAATGAGACTCATTTCAGTTTGCCTGCCAACAATATGGTCAGTATTAAGCAATAACCACCACATTTAGTGAAAGCTTTTGGTTCGCCCTGATATGAGCATCAATATACTTTCAACCCTGAATACATTATAACAAGGCCTGACTGACCATGAGAATTTCCAATATGCATTGCCAAGTTTCATCCATATCACTCAGAAATACAAGGGTAATGGCAAACCTAACTTCAGCCACATTAGTCTGCTTTGCTATTGCCTCTTCTGTTCTCTTTTTACAATTCATCTTTGCATTATTAAAGTAAACTAGAAAATACAGCTACTAAAACCACATTCCAACAGCACTTGAAAGTTGTCTGTTCTCCAGTAAATACTTTACAGATGTAAAAGAATTACCAACAGTGAAGTATTAAAGAGAAAAAAAAAATATTCTAAACAAATAAATATTTTTCTAAATTTAAAAAATAAATAAATTCTAAATATAAATAAATAAACGTATTCTAAATAAATATATTTAGTTGTACCTCTTTGGGGCAAAACTGAAAAGGGTTTTCAGACATCACCAATGGGTTTTTCAGATTCCATCAGTGTCCCAGGCTGGATGTCATAGGCAAGTCCTGGGAACTTGGTGCCAGTGTTAGCAGAACAGAGTCTGATGTCCCAAAAAACAATCACACTCCTGGTATCAATGCATCTTTGAAGGAAGATAATGGAATTGTAAAGGGGATTCATATTGACATAGGTCTTATTTTTCACCCTCAAAACATTGGCAAGGCCACCCTTCCTTTCAAATTCTCATATGTTTACATTAAGTCATTCCATGCAAAGAAGTCTGTAGACAACCTGACTTATATTCCCAGAACATCTATTTGAATTTTGCTGAATGCTCTGAACTGTCTGACTTGTAGACTGACTATGCACATTGAATAGAGCCAGAAGTTGGATATCAGCTGTGCTACTCACCTAGAAGTCAAGAGAGGTAATTAATCTGCTCCAAAGCCACATATGCTACCACTACACAGTGTCTGTGGTCCCAAAGTGCTCCCAAAGAACTTTGAATTCAGAGGCACTGCAGGGACCTAGAACCTAACATATTGCACTTTTTTGGCAGTCCACAATAAGCTTTAGTTCAAGATACAAGTCTCATCTTTCCCCTGTGTAAGGTGCATCTAAATACTAGCAGGAAGCATCCCAGAGTCCTGGGAGGAAGGAAACATGGTTGCATATTCTGCTGTCATTGCTGGGACCAGTGGGACAGTCACTGTCTGAACAGAGCACTCTTGACTCATTTATACTCTGGCTAATGCTAAAGTATTGGTTCCTGTACTTTCTTTCTTGAGGTTAATGCAGGGTAGTTTAGGTCTCCTTTGTCCCTGTGAGCTCTATTTTCTCTAGTACTATCAGGTAATCAGCCTCATCCTATCGCTTGTTACTTGGGAGAAGAGACCAACACCCACATCGCCACAACCCCCTTTCAGGTAGTTGTAGAGAGCGATAAGGTCTCCCCTCAGCCTCCTCTTCTCCAGACTGAACAACCCCAGTTCCCCCAGCTGCTCCTTGTAAGACTTGTGCTCCAGACCCCTCACCAGCTTCGTTGCCCTTCTCTGGACACGCTCCAGCACCTCAATGTCCTTCTTGTAGTGAGGGGCCCAAAACTGAACACAGGATTCAAGCTGCGGCCTCACCAGTGCCGAGTACAGGGGCATGATCACTTCCCTACCCCTGCTGGCCACACTATTGCTGATACAGGCCAGGATGCTGTTGGCCTTCTTGGCCACCTGGGCACACTGCCGGCTCATGTTCAGCCGGCTGTCAACCAGCACCCCCAGGTGCCTTTCTGCCGGGCAGCTCTCCAGCCACTCCTCCCCAGCCTGTAGCGTTGCATGGGGTTGTTGTGGCCAAAGTGCAGGACCCGCCACTTGGCCTTACTAAACCTCATACAGTTGACCTCAACCCATCAATCTAGCCTGTCCAGATCCCTCTGCAGAGTCTTCCTACCCTCCAGCAGATCAACATTCCCACCCAACTTGGTGTCATCTGCAAACTTACTGAGGGAGCACTCGATTCCCTCATCCAGGTCATCAATAAAGATATTAAACAAGACCAGCCCCAAAACTGAGCCCTGGGGACCAGAACACAGAAGCAAGTAACCACTCAAATTCCTCTCATCTAAACAAAACTGATTGAGTTCCACTACTTTGTCCCTTAATGTAGTTTTCTAGACTAGGAAGTATTACTGTAGCTTTTTTCTGAATCCTTTGAGGTGAAGGTAGCTTAGTTCTGGCATTGGTGAATATTTTATCAGGACTACTGGTGACCCAACACATATGTTAGTGGTTTGTTTACCTAAAAAAGTATGGACAAGGACTCTAAGGACATAATTGTGGCAAAGTTTATAGTACTTTTCCTTAGCTATGTTCAGCACTTGTAAAATACAAGATTGATTAATATGCAAACATGAATATTCTTGTCTTTAATTTATAAATTCACCTCTACATTTAACTGAATAAACAGTTTTTTCTCACTTTAAAAACATTTTCATTCCAAAAGATTTTGACTACTTTTATCAAACTTTCAACTATGTTTATAAATATTTAAACAGTTACTAACAAACTTTTAGATTCCTGGTATCAGAGCTATTTATTTTAAGGGCTTTGTAAACTATGTAAACTATGTGTGTGTCACTCCTCGAACCGACTTGTCTGGTGTATAGAGCTTCAAAACAATACTAAGTGTGTTTTTTAAGATAGATCTCTTGCAAAAAGATATTTGCTTCTTAGTCCCATGAACTATGGAATTACTAAATTCCTAAACCTTAGAGGTTTACGATATTTTTGGCCCAGCACTATGTAAGTTCTACATGTTTCAATTACCATAAACCCAGTGGGAGACCTCTGAAAGATGTTTATAAAGTTTATTAAGATGTCATAATATTTTTGAGCTCTATGAAGCTCAAATATCCATTACCAAAATATTATCTAACTGACTATATACAACATCAGGAAATATTTCTTGTGGCATGCAGGTGCCTGTGATTTACTGCAAAAGAAAAGCATTGCTAGATGCACATCAAATCAAGGTGAATCAGCTCCAGCCAGAAATTAATTTACTCTAATTATCTTGGCACCTACTTCAGATGTTACAGATAAACCAAAATGAGTTACAGATGTAAAAGCTGGAGAAAAGACAAGAGATAGTCACTGTAGCAGAGACTGGAGGCATGGATTGTAACAGCAGTTTTCCAAAACCTAGAAAGAGGGGCCCTATCAGAGGAAAATTACACTTCTCTTCACTCCCAAGTTCCTGAAAGAATTATGATTCTGCTGATCTCTGAGCTAGGATTGTGAGATCAAACTCCTCTCCTCAGCAACATAAGAATAGCTTTAAATTCTAGGAGACATCAGTTCTGTTTTTCAAGTACCTAATTTCCAGTCACAGCCCAAACACTTTGTCTAGTATACAACTCTATCTGTGAGGCCCGTGCTCAGCCTGGCTAATGTGTTGATTGTCATGACAATTGGAAAAAACTGAGAGCATTTTAAGGACCGACTATCTTTTTGGATGTTGAAGCTGTCAAGCTCTTTCAACCAGGGTATTTCTAGCTTTACTGTGATGAATAATTCAGTCATTCCTCGCAAAGGCTTTGGCATGTTGTGGGGTAACTGGTGATCGAATTTATTGCTAATGTATTCCCATCCTGTGTTTCAAGGAGAGGATCAACACTTTTTGTTTAGTCCAGCTATGGCATACAAAAGCTTTCAGACTGTTTCAGATTGCTGAATGCTCTCCAGATGCAGAAGTTGAGTCAAACCAGTCCTAGTACAACTGGTCTTGCTGTAGATAGCAGAGGAGGCAGTTGTCATATACAAGGCAAAGGATTGTGGACAAAAATCTTAACTACAACCATGGGATAAGCAATTTTAAGTTTTTTCTAAATGTCTATGCTGAGATGGAACATCACATCTTTTTGAGCAGGTGTAGCCTATCTATCTGAGAAGTTAAAAAGTGAATATTTTAAAAGTATGTTTGAATGAAGATCATTAATCTGTTCGGGTATAGTATAGTTATAGATTATATATGTGTATGTATACCAAACAACTGTCTTTTCTACCATCTAAAACAATATTATTTTACTGTCCTGATTTCATAATATAAGTAAGTTGTGTAGATGGAAAACTGCTCTATTTCTATTAAAGATTAAAAGTATTCAATGAGGAGAGGACTTGCAGACATATAATTTAATTTAAGACCAGTAATTTGTGTAAATAAATGTCTAATATGAAAGAATCACCACAAGTGGAAATTAGGAATGTTCAATTTTTCATGATACTTATGAAAAGAACAAAAGAGTTCGTGCTCATTAAAAAACTTCTAAAAATAACAAGGTTCAGTTTCTCCTATGGGTTCATATGAATTTTTTATTTTCCGTTTTAAAATTACTATTTGTGCCATATACATGCTTTTTTGTGCATACGTGAATTGAATTTAAACTTTTCTGTTAAATTATTAACCATGGTTTTAGTATGCTTTAAGGTGAGTAAATTAAGAAATCTTGGATTGTAGGAGATGTAGGAAATGCCTGTATCAAAGGAACTAGTGATAAAATTGCCTGGAATTATCTAGGAATAGGTGCTTCACGGAAGAACACTTCTGTGTTCTTCTTCACAACAAGAAGAAATGTGATGCTTGATTTTAACCCTAGCTTTTTGGGGCTTTTGACTAGTTCACTGACTGACTGATTAACGCTGGTAGATTACAGCAGGCAATGCTCTTCTCCACAATAGAGTTCCATTGAAACTAAGAGGGTTGCACGATAAACAGGAGCTGCTTTGAGGTTAAGATCTATATTACTTAGATACCTAAATATCAAGGCTGTCCTTAAAGTTTGGAAAATTTTTTGCCCAAATGCTAAAGGAGCATACTTAAGTATGCTTACTTACTTTTAATAAGGTCACTTTTGATCTTTAGCAACTGACCATGTGCTGTTTATACAAACCATTCTAGATTTGTGTTTTAACAAATTAGGTGTAAGCATGCGGTGAATGACTAAAGTGAAAACAGAGGAAAGAAATGACAGGGAATAAACTCTTTGAGAGCAATAATGTCCAGCCAAGGGCTGGAGTTCAGGATTGTGGTTTTTTTCACAGAAGCACAATTGTTTCTCATGGTTTTAAATGTAATCATTCTGGAAGGGGTAAGTTCTGAGATCTTTCACGACTGCGATGACAAAGACTCTTTCTGTGCAATTTACCACCTAACCGCTCCAGACTATACCTTCTTCAGTGTAGCTATTGCATCATTTGAACACTGCTGTGGCAGATGTTCAAGTCTCAGGCTGACAAGACAAATATCCTGTTGACTGCAGTTTTGGTCAGTTTTGTCTACTGAGATATAAAGACTTCTGGTAAACATCTAAGTGTATACCAGAGATCTGTAGTGTGCAAGCAACTTTCATGCTCAATACAGTCAGCTTGTATAAATAAATATTTGCCATTATAGAGATTGATATTTTCTATAAAATGGTCTTTTTTTCATAGGCTTCTGTGTAAGAAGGCCTCTCAGAGAAAATACTTTCCTTATGAATTTTGACATTAGCTCAGTCTTTTTATCCATGGAGGTAACTTTGAACTTGATTAAGCTTAGATGTGATTAGGCTTAGATGTGGCAAAGACATTTAGCTGATCTCTAGGTTGAATATCAGTTCCCCATGGTGAGATTCTGATGGAGTTTTAGACAAATAAAAATTGATGTCTACATTTTAGTTATTTACTTTAGGCTGCCCTTACAATCAATGGAGAGAAGTGTTTCTTAAGGGCAGTTCAGCTGTCCTAGTTTAGATTATTACTTAGCATCTCTGCAGATGCCTATTTTCTTCCACTGACCACAGAGAGGACATAAGGTGACTGCATCAGGACTAGACATCATACTTATAAATGATAAAGTTACAGCAGAGGTATCCATCCTCAGTGATGAAGGTAAACTTGTGTTATATCGAGTCTTGAGCCCATTAACAGTCTTTTTATTCTCAGGCCACAGAATGTTGTTGACTTGTCTCCGGCTCCTAGGTAAGTAGAAGTGTTTTTCCTTTCTGAGCATTTGACCATCTGCCTGTAGCAATTTTTGCATAGGATTATGAAAATATCCATCTGCCATGTCCCTCATGTATAAAACACTGCGTGATATTCTGGGTGTGTTTATCTTTTTCCCATCGAACCTGGATGATTATGTCTTCAATTTCTGAAGTTCAGGTGAAGTCAGTATCTGTACTTCAGTCCATGTCAATAAAAATGAAGGAACTGTCAATGGTTCTCAACTATAAATGTACGGTGGGGTAGTTGTTATCCCTTTATAGTGAATTACTTATTATTTGCTCAAAAGATCTTTAATTTTTGGCAAGTGTTACAGCCTCTGTTCACACAACTTGAACTTAGCAAAGGAATAAAACTCAAAAGCAAGGAATACATTTTTTGAAAAGTAAGACATTTGAAGTCTGGCTAGTCATTTGTAAGTTGCTGTACTAAGCCAAGACTTTAGGGCCTCTGGAGCGAACCACTGGAAACATTTTTAACTGAGGATACCTAACATGACCATGTGAGTTAGTAGTGCTATTAACGAAGTCAAAATACATAAGAATAACAAAATACTAAAGAATATTACTTCAGCCATTGTATTTTAGAAGAAACTTTGTCTAATCTTTCTACTTCACCTAATGAAGTGTTTAATACTGACAATACTTATTGAAATAATTACCTTTATTTGTTTACCATTAAATTCAGAGGAATGATAGCATCAATAATAACATTATTTGGAGAAAATAAAATAAGCAGACTAATTATAGAACTCTGCTTAATAAAAACCTAACTCCATTGCCTTTAGCATTGACATAATATAGTATAGTATCATGATTATAGTTTTTAGGGGGAAATAACTAGCATGTTTGTCTCAACATCTTTATTATTTAAATGATCATATATTATATAATTACTTTCAATGTAACCATCTTATCTCATGGAAGATCTGTGGGAAGGGAAAATAACTTAAATCTAATGACTTTTCTGGCACAATCAGTCCTTCATTCTGTATCCTTTTATGTGAATGAGAATACTGATAGTGATTTGAAAAGGGGAGACTGGAAATGCATAAGAAACACTGCCCCAAATCACCTAGATACTATAGAGGAAGTACCTTTCCAGTCATCTGATATCCAGATCTTATTCCCAGAAGCATATCTAGATCTGTTCTAAATATCTGACTCATCTTGCCAATCTCTACTCAGGCTTTTTCAGAGGACCGCGGTTTTTTTCTTTTGCTTTCTTCAGGTGCTTCTTCAAGCTTATGCCTTCCCTCCACAGCTTTGCGCTTCTCTGTCCCAGCAGTCTTTGTAGGTGCAATTTCGTAGGAAAATGTTATCATGTCACAAGACTCTCTTTGCCCTCCAGCTCAGCTGTGAACTGAAACTCATTATGCTAGCAAATTTCACTACAAAGTCACTTGTGCTGTGAACCCCGTAACAGGATCAGAGAACAGAGGGAAGGGGGAATCTCTGTGAGAAGGAGGGAAGCTAGCATGGGAGTGAGAGAAGAATCCCGAAAGCTGGAAGCCCTCCAAGTCTCATATCTGGAATGATGCTTGCTTATTTGATAGCCTGCCGTGGGCTCCTGCAAATAAGTTAAGCCATGGCATATGCAGCTGAGACCAAAGAATGGGTGACAGTTGCTCCTTCTGTCAGCCAGACAATTTTATGGCATTTGTATGGTATGGTCTTTTGTGTGACACAGGACTCCTAGGATTTAGATTTGGAGGAGTTCACGCTTTTGACTGAAAACGAAGAATTTACCACAGCCCTATCAAAGCTGCTCTAGGAGAGCCAGTGGCTCCTCGAGGCAACCAGACAAATGATCTTTCTGTCCATTACATCTGCCGTACCTGAGAGAAGAAACAGCAGCTGGGGAGTACTGCCAGAGACAGAGGAGGAGGCCAGTACCTATCCCAGCAGCTTTCCCCATTTCTTATGAAACAGAGCCTGCTCTCAGTCCCAGGCACCTGCCAGTTTTCCATTCACAAGCCTTTCCCTCAGCATCCCAAGTATTCACTCATTTATTCCTCCCTAAGATTGAAAAGAGTTGCACAGGCTATGCCTTTTCTCAGGTTTTCTTGAGATATGTTGCCTTGTCACCTGATGTTTATGATTTTATGTAACTGACCTGAAAATATGCAAATTATCTTATTAGCTAATGCCAAATATGGAACTACAAAAAGCTCAACAAATAATTCATCTGCTCCCGGCCACAGATTTGGCAAGACTCTAAATTAGTGCACTCTGGGGCTATATAGGCATAAGGAAGAGTACTGCAGTGAAGTCTGAGTCATTCTCCAACACAGAGAAATGAATGTGCATCTACTTTGGGAAAATACAGATGACTGAGAATAAATGATGGATTGATTAAAAAGCATACGTTTCTGATGAAATTTGAAATATAATGTCACAAATAAGTTATACTACAGTCAGTGACTAATTGAAGCCCCTTCAGCACACAAATATCTGTCATATGTGAACCAGAAGAGACCTAGATTCCTATGGCTTCAAACCTTGAAATTGAGTTGGCATCAAACCGTACCATGGTGCGGTGATTAGCCACACTGTGAGTAAGCTTGCAGCAATGTTTCTGTTTGAAGGCAGATTCTCAAATCCATCCAAAAGCCACATGCAGTGATGTCACCTTGAACACTGACAGGGTGAGTTTTTCTTGGGTCTTTCACATTTGAAGTCTAGGGTTGGAAGTCCCACATTCTGGATGCACCCAAGGAACAGAAGATTGTTTAAGTAAAAACAGCAGGGGAGGATGAAAGAGGCTGACTGAGCAGGGCAGTCCACATGGCAGTAAAAGGGAGCTTGTGCAGTCTGAACTGGAGAGCCCTCTCCAGCATGACGCACTTCATTCCACCAGTTTACAAAAGGACACCTGATAACCCTTTTCTACAATACTTAGGAAAAGATCCCTTGGCAGGATATAAAACACGAAATATGACAGTCTTTACAAGAGTTTTTTTCACTTTGAGGCCCTGGTTTGTGCTGAAGGATGAAGAGAGCTGTTGCCTGCTTGGTGGTGCAGCCAGTACTCTACAAGCATTCAACATTAAAGCTGTATATAAAGGACCGAGATGAACTTTCAGACTTGTTTTTCAATACAACAGTGATTTAAACAGCTGCTACAAAATCTGATTGAGAATTGCAACTATTGTGTTCAGGATGTTGTAATCGGGTTCCTTTTCTCAAAACTTTTTGTAAGTACTGCCTGACAGCAAGAGGACTGTGTGGCAGACCCTCAAAGGAGAGGTGATTGCTGTGTTTTGTGGCATGAGAACCACAGGAATGCAAAAAATGACAATTGGAAGTCTTTTATGTTTGTGCTGTTATGGATTCTGTGAAGTTAATGTTACTATTTGGAGTGTCTAAGATTAGTCAAAGCTTCCTTTAGATAGCACATTAATGTAATGGATTGTTTTCCATGTCTGTTTAATTTTAGCAAATTGTTCAGTTGCCTCAATATTGTAAGTTTAAGGAAGTCCAGCTGTCAATTCCTATTACACTGACCTGAGTTTTATATTGTTAATTCAGTTGTCTTTCACACTCTGCCTGCTAAACCTAAAGAACTCTTTACAAAGGCAGATTTATGATGGATGCCATCTGGCCTGATAGAAGGAAACAGATATTGATTTTTAATATTTTTTCCAAACTTGTTTACTCTAGGATAATACAGCAGCTGTGTGGCGGCTTGTCTCAGAGTGGAAAGGATTATTACCAGTGCCTTTTGATGAGATAAATTACCTAGAATGACTTGAATGGCTAAAGGGTATACTTTGATGTTATGTCGCTTCATTTACCCTTATGACTAAATGATTATTGATTTTATATTTTTAAGCTCTTGAAACGTGAAAATAAGTTGGTAGAGAAGCCTAGCTCTGTTAGTTTTATTAATTTATTTCTGCAGGGCATAATTCACTTTGGACCAGGTTGTGAAGGTTTTGGGTTCATGACCGACTCCAGATACAGTTGCAAAGAAATGGCTTATTTATATAGTCATTGCAAGTAGTTCCAAAATCAATACAGTCTGGGATTGGATGATTAAACTTAGTCCCTTTGTGGGATTCATTCCTGTAGCTACCTCTGAAATGATCTTGACTGAAGCAGATTCATGTGATCCAGTCTACAAATAGCAAGTTTGTTCAAGTTGAAATATTATTTTTTGCTCATCATTTTTTTATCTACTGTGTTCAGTCAGTGACATTTTAACAACCAGAAAAAAGCGGTTGATTGACTACTTCAATGAAATCACTAATCTGCATTCAAAGAGTTGCCTCCAAAGACTACTTAGATTTTCCATGGATAGATTTAACTACTCCTTTGATCAGTTAGTCCCAGTATGCAGTGGATTTAGGTCTCTGTACTTATGTAGGCAGCAAACCTTTAAATAGTCTTCACAGTTCAAAACAGCTATTTGCCTTTTGTGTACAGCAGACACCTACATATTTCTGTGAAGTATTGCCTTTTCTATCATCGTTTAACATGTTGGTGCTATTTAATGTTTGTCTGAAATGTGACTCTGTTGTCAGTCTATTGAAGTATTTTGTAGACACTGGAACAAGTGCAGAAATGTGCTTGGAAAAAAAAAATTCTCTCTCTCCAGTTTCCCACAATGACTACTTATATATGCACTTTGCTTGGTGTCTTTTTATAGCTTAAACAGCTATAGTCTTAAGCTTAAGTTCTTCTGGAAAGGTTCAGCAACCAAAATTCTGTGTTATCTTACTTAGTCTCAAAAGTTGTGATTCAAAATCCTGGCATTTCATTTATACAGACCGTGAGCAAATTATAAATAGTATTGCTAATAGTATTTCAGCTGTCTAAAAGGAACCGAAGGCAATAAGCTATAACAACAGCTATGGCTCTAACAAAGTTTATTACTTGGAAGAGTTAGCAGTGCATGAACCTGTGCAGGACTGTCTCAACTAAAGAATAATATTTCATAATTTAACAGTACATATCTATCCATCTTCTGTACGGGCTATTAACCATATGTTTGTCTCTTGTTCGCATGTAACTAAACGTGGAGTTGTGTGTGTTTTTTAAAAATCTACGTCTCACCTAAAACTGTGTGTTTCTAAAACACAATGTTAAGCTTATGTAGGTAATATTATTTACTTTATATATACGTGTGTGTGTGTGTGCACATGCACACGTGTGTATTGTCAGTCAGGAATATTATTCCCCAAAAGGATCTCTTATTGTTATAAGCCTTGGTAGCATATTTTACAGAGTTAAAAAAGGTGTAAAACACTTTTCCTTACTTTAGCCACACTATATGTATAATTAATGCATAGTAAATTATATGGCCCAGTTTAAGGCTTGTTTAAATGCATAGAATTTGAAGTCTAATGCAGGAATAAAATAACTTTTGGATCAGTGTAATGTAATATGTTGATCCATTTTACAGGGTGGTGGTGATTATTTAATTAATCACCTTTTGACAATTATTCACACTGGTCCAAATCAAGGTCTCCATTAAAAACGAAGAATAGCTTCATTACAAATGACCCATAAAAGTGTCAAGTGCTGGCAGTGAAGACAAGTAATTTCCTTTCCCTTTAAAACCATTAGATCGAATGATGGGGGTGGGGAAGGTGATGAAGTGCGTAATAGTGTGATTACAAGGAAAAGCTTAAACAGTAAATTTGACAGCCATGTTAGAGTGGATAGAAGATAAGGGTTATAAACTGTTGGTTCTATACCTCCAAAATCTTTTAATTTTGTAAGAAGACAGGAATGAGTGGATTATATTTTTACGAATATTTTTTTATCCTCTTTTGGTGTTTATTTATAAATTGAGATTGAAAATTGGCTGACTCAAAGCCATGGAGATATAAAATAAATATTGTATTGCCTTCTGAATGTTGCTTAAAATAACAGTTAATTGAGACAAAATTGGTTTACAGCTCTGCAGCTATTTTCAAAGCCTGTTTATCTATGGAATCTTTTCTATACCTTACTAGTGAGAAAAGCAGCAGGACCTTTATGTCAGTGTAATTATGCTGGGTAGTGTCTTTTACATCTGGGAAGTACCAAGAATTACCAATTGATTTTGTGTAGAGATAAAACTGCACTCATCTTTGATTAAAGGCAAATGCTGCACCTCTTGCTGAAAGTCCTTATTGTTCTTGCTATGCCAAAACATGTGAAACGGCTTTAAGTCTCAACTTCTAGTAAAACTTTGTATATTTCTCAAGTGACCACCACAGTTTCTCTACAAAAGGATTATTTTTTTAATTTTGTACCTTTCAAATCAAAATAACGTTCTTTCTCTTCAATATTAAATCCTGTCAAATATGCACACACTGAAATTAGACAGGAATGTAGCGTCAAAAAGTAAGAAGAATATTTCACTGCCACTTTCAGATGGGCTCAACTGAATAAAACATTATTCACAAGTCACGCTCTGATTTTGAACACGTATTTAATAGCAGCTGTAGACTTCGTTGTCGTTTTGTTTGGTTGGGCTACTTAAGATTGTGGAATAAAGCTTTGCTAAAGAATTTCATGTAGTGACTTTACCTCTTATGTAGGCACACTAGCTTCAGTTTGTGAGAGCTAACAGGTGGTGGTTATTAGCTCAGCTATCATCGCAAAAAACATTAAAATAGCGCTTTCTCTTGAAGGTTCTGGATAATCTTGCTAGCATAGATTCCACTTACTACAGAAGATGAATATATATTTACTAGTTTTTCAAAAGCGCAGCAAATATTGACCAGTCCCAGAGATGTATTTGTTAAATCTACTTGTCATTCTTTCTTTGATCTTCATTTGTTTTAAAATCTTGCACCTAAGGTTGGACCAGTTACTGTAAAAAATCCCAAAAGTTCAAGTGCTGCTTCTAAAAACTAATGGCTATTGACTTTCATTAGGATTTCTGTGATGTTATCTAACCCTGTAAAGACATTTGCGGTATGCAGTTTACATTGTATCTAGTGATTGTATAATCATTATTGATTTTCCTTGTGTGTAGTACCTATGTCAAACAACCTAATATATTTAAATGCTGATTATTTCAGCAATATATCTATTATTAGATAAGATCAAAGGCAGTTAAATGTGTAGCAGATAGTGTGATAAGATGATATAATGTGTATTTGTGCCAGTACCTATGCCCTTTTGTGCATAAAACTGCAATTCATAGTCTTTAATGATTAACTCTCTGAAGAATGTTGTGATTTTTATCCTGTAGTAGAATAAAGTACGACAGATGGATTAAAGGAAGCCCACTTTTTAAGCAAAAGGCCTAGGAGTTATGTAAATGTAATACAATTAGATGAATTGCTTTTCAAAGACCATGGGAAATCACTCTGTATATTCCATTCACTTCTTGTTTTCCTACCAGTACTTCTGAAGAAATCTAGAAATATATTGAGAAAGCTGCATGATTTCCCAAAGGATATAATCGCTGTTAATCCCATGAGTATGGATTAACAGAATAACTTGGCCCATAACAGCAAGTGATTTCTCAGGCTAATCTCATGAGTGGAATGGTTATTGTATTTTATTAGTGATCAAACAGTATTCTACTTAGACTGTAGTAGAAAAGCGGCAAATCTAGTGTATTCATTTAGTATCAAAGAGTGTTATACTTTACTTGTGGAGTTTCTCTGCTTTTACAAATATCGTTTAATTAAAGTATGTTTCTGGTCAGTAAATAAAAGTTGCACCATATATTTAATACAATTAAAAACAAAAACCAAAACCAAATATATAAATATACCTATAGTGTTGAGGTGAAAGTACAAACCAGGCTTTTCATTCTGTCTTGTTACTGTTATGATTTTATCACTTTCTGCGTGGCTCCAAAAGCAGATGCTACATTTGAAAATACAGTATCTGTGCATACCAAATGGACACTTGAATGTGTGAAAGTACTTTCTCAGCAAAACTGGTAGCTTTACTACAATTTTTTAAACTAGTCTGAAAGACAGAGCACTGTGATGGTGCAACAGGCCCTCATTCATTTTCTGTAGCTCCATTTTCAGTTTTGAAATGGTTTCTGTTACTCCTCACAAGTTATTATACTGTGTGCGTGTACCAGCTCTGTTAGCGCTTACTGAGATCCTCTCTGCTACTCGCCATTACACAGTATGGAGATGCGTGCTTTGGCCACCTTTTAGGTGCTACTCATATCCTCAAAATTACTCTTTGATTTCACTCTTTATGTCTTCTGCATCCAGCTGTAAGAATGGAAACCATCACCATCCCTAACTTTATCTTCCACCAGGAAGTTACCAACACTGACAGTCAGATGCTGGAGCAAATCATGTGGATTTTCCCCAATTAATCTCAAGGCAAATCAGCCTTATTATTTAAACAATTAATGTGATTGTGTGCCATAACCTGTCTGAATCCGCTTGAAGCAGCTGAGGAATGTCTCAGAAACTGCTCTTCCGTTA
>NW_010527053.1:15511-45526 GCF_000687285.1 Phaethon lepturus
TCACTGTGATGACCAAGTACTAAAGGGGTAGCTCCAGCAGAGAGTAGGGATGAGCAGTCAGAGCATTTATCCATTCACTGATACAACTGGATTAAAAGCAGGATGCTAGTTCCCAGTGGTCTGCTCTGTTTTAGTCAGTTCACAAGGACGAAGATGCCTACTTGGTAATGCCACCTCCTAGCTCCGGCCTGGGAGGGTACTCTAGCACAACGTACTCACACAGCGTGTCCCTTCGCTGTAGTTTGCCACTGTGGCCCATTCTTGAATTCCCGTGATGCTCCAAGCTGACACCCATCCTAGGTAAATGGTCTTCATGGTAGGTATTCTTATCTCAGGTAGGGGACCACTGCTTTCAGTTGGGAAACCTTCTCTGATTGATGCTGAAGCTCCTTGGTTGATTCTCAGTTGTGGAAACTTAAAGTCTTTTTCATTGGAAAATTTCCATATGTGACTGAATGGTGGAGCTAAATGATAATTTATTTATTTTAATAATTTTCTATGGATACTGATTGCACAAGCCTCATCAAAGCAACATCAAGAATTTGAATAATTCTGTTGAGGTTGGTAGAACAGCATGTGTAAAGCTACTTATCATATGGGAATACTAATTTTAGTATTTTAGACTGCAAAGATGATTTCCTCATGTTCCAGATTAACTAAAAATACCTTATTCAATACAAAGAGTCACAGCTCAGCAATAATTGACTTGATGTTACAAATTGACATAGCTGCTCCTGTGCAAACTGTCCAGATAGGCTCAACTGCAGGACTAGCACTATGTAATCATCTCTGTTGTACATACAAACGCACCAGCTGAGCCTGTACCTTATGCAGTCCCACAATGTGTCAAGAAGGTAAACAGAAGTAGGCACTGGTGGCTTGAAGAAAAAGAAACTCCTAAATAAAGGCAGCTTCACAGAGAATGTCCCACCAGCACTTTTATCCAGACACTCATGATTCAGTTTCATCTTAATATTGTTCAGAGCTGTGAGACAACCTCACACAGGAATAGGTGGAAAAGCACAAGTGACTTGTTCTGAGTCATTCATTTCTCTGCAGAAAGTACAATAACGATGTTTTAATTTACATTTAGAAGCTTAACTGTATAGGAGATTCCTCTTCATCCGCTGACATATTACGCTTCGAGTAGCAATGCAGTTATTCGTGCAAGACTGTAGTTCAACCTGTTGGAGTCATTAGAGAAAAATTAAGGAAAAAAGATCTACGATAGTGTTGTCTGGAGCCTACAATTCCTTCTACTACAGGCAGAGTGTGGGAGAAGACGGAGTGAGCAGCCAGGAGCAATGCTATGAGCAAGCTTGCAGGGGGTGTTCTAGCTGTCAAGTTATTCTCCTACATTTCTGAGTGTGATCATTTAACTAAAATACTCATTTGTTTATTTTAATGTGGTCTTTTCCATGTTCAGGAAACAAAGCACTCAGACAGGAACAAACTTCGTCTTTACGTAAATGTATATTATAATAATATTTGTAATGTATTTTTTCAATTGATACAGTTCTTTCTCAAACTTCAAGCATATAAACAATCTAAATGAGTCTGTATTTACTGCCTGAAGCTTTAAAAATGTCTGTCAAACAAGTTCAAGTAACACCCCCCCCACCTTTAAATCTTTTTATGCCAAAAATTAAATCTCATGGCATAAGGATCCAGAGGCCATGGGGTGCCATGGGGCAAATTGCAGACGGAGCCTCTAATTCCATGTGTCCTTGAATTTTATTGCACAATTTCTGTCTCTTTCCAAAAGGGTGCAAAGAGGAAGCTGGGAGGAGCACGTTGAGAGTATGACTATTATTATGTCTCTGCGTCATGTAGAGCCGCTAGGCCGAGGAACTCTGTAGTGGTTGGTTACAACAGCATAACTTCTGCACATCACAGCTTTGGGCTGCGGGGAAACAATTCCCCCCTCGCCCCTCCCCTTCAACTTCACATTGTTTTTCTCCCTTGCTAAGTCCGTTCAACCAGACTTTGAGCAGGATTCAGGGGAGCTGGCAAGAAATTCCACTCATCCATTACCACAGTACTTAAGGACTTGTGCCTGGGAGACATTCAACCTCCAAGGTGTCTTTAGGACCAGGACAACCTTACAGTATGTTTCTTTAGGGTAGGGTGACCACGTGTGCCATCTTTGGTCTTTTATTTTGTTCTACCTTTTCAAGGGTGACAGCCAGTTTTCCCTCTCTCTTCCTCTCAGGCCATTGCCCCTTCCCAGCTGTGTGACAAAGCCTAGGAGACAGACACCCTTGTGCTAGCCTATGTAATCCCTTGGAAAAAGTTTGCCCCCAGATACATGATCCAATACAGAGATGTGTACTTCCTTCCGTCTTCTACTCTTTATTATACTCTGGCCAACGACTTACCCCATATCCCAAACTTTTCTTTTTATTTAACAGACCATCCTGGTTTATACGTACCCATGCCTCTCCCAGACTCACCTTCACTACACAGGTGCTCAATGCATCTGAAAATTTTGGTGGGGAAGAAAAATTTCCACCCCAAGAAAAAAAAAAAACAAACAAAAACTCCCACTGTTACTGTTTTCTCCCTTCTGACTTTGGGACAAAATTAAGACTTTTTAAATGATCCATCCAAACCTGTGGGGTTTTAAAGGGAGAGAAAGTGAGAGAGATTTTTGGTTTCACCTTTAAAAACCAAAAGGCTGGTAGGAAAGGCGTTCCTCACAGATTTCTCCCACGTGAGACCCATATGAAGGCTCCTGCATGGTGGGACATGGAGCAGGGACTGGGTTCTCCCCTGTTGCAAAGGACCAGCCTCAGAGCCGCTATTCCAGAGACATCTGATCACCCTAGCTTGGCTCATCAAGGGGTGCTGGGGTAGGAGTACCCAGTCAGCTGTAGATCCAGGCTGCTGTCACTGTACTGTACCTAAATCAAATCCGTTTAGTCTAAGCCCTTCCAGAGAAGTTGCAACTGCTGCATTTGTTTCAAAAAAAGCCTGTCTTTTCATGTGCTAAACATATAATAGAAGATATTCTACTGAAATTAAAAAAAAACACCACAGTATTTTAGGTTATAGTCATTACTTATATGAAATAAATGATCAAAACTAAGAAACAAACTCACATCTCTCTTTTGAGATTGCTATACACAAAGAAATTGGGTTATCTACAAATGCATTATGGTTTTGAAATGTGTTACTGCATTCTAAATACTTGAATTAAAACAATTTGGTTTGAATTGTACTATTATAGGAGACTCAAAATCCTTTTATCAGACATTCTTTTTTTCTTTCTTTCTTTCTTTTAGTATTATTAAAGGATTTCAAGCTTTGTTATTCGAATGAGATAAACACTATGGTAACTAGGAAAGCCAGCATGTTTTAGAAGTCTGTGGTTTTGAGTGCTTTCCAAAGAGACAAGGTAGTATCTGTATCCTAATATTTTCTTAATGCATGAAATATAGTAGAAAGGAGCTATTTCAATAAGATTCCTAAAAACTATCAATCAGGCATAAAAATCCTGACACAGTGAAGATATTGCTGGAGGCACACCTCCAGGATCAAGGTCAGTCCTTATGCCAAAGCATCACATTGTAGGAGAATCTTGTTTTTGCAGAATAGAACATAACAATTTTTAAGTAAATCCTAAATGTTAAGCAAAAATATTTCATTCACAGGTTTGTGGAAATTCTACCTGTGTATGTCCTTTTTTGGTGGGCAGGTGGCTTAAACGGCAATGTGAAAAGAATACCATATGCCTTTGCTATTCAAGTGAAACATGAAGTCAATATTAAAAAGTTCCTGGTTGAAGCTTGCTGAGTAAAGATGGCCAAATTTCAAAAACCTTGAAGTCTCAGTTTACAAGTCTGGGTACTAGTCTGAAGTCTTCTGAACTGTACAAATGTTTTGGATGTGAAAAATATGGACGGACATCTTGTGAGAATTGCCTGTTTCATTTCAGAATCTGCGTCCTTCAGCCTTATTTCCCTTTTTGAATCAGAGCCATGTGCACAAGGACATATGGCATTGTACACTTGCTAATGGTCACAAGTCCTTCAGAAGGTGTGTCATAACCGCAGTAAAAAAAGTTCTAAATACATAAGAAATTAGAGTTTCCAATATGCATTGACATCCTCATTGGATTATATTACTTCAACTGGTGTATATTTTAAACATAGTACTTAAAAATATGTTACTTTTTTGACTTCTGGGGGAGTTAAACATCACTGGATTTTTACTTTTACTCATTTACTAATCACGCACCATCTACAATGAACACATCATATTGTTAGCTTTTGAAACTCACCACCACAGGATACCAAGGCCAAGACCTTTAAGTTTATAGGATTCATATTGTCATAAGAAGACAATATATAAAACAACCCAGGAATTTAATTTATGAAAACTATCCACTTGAAATCATAGATCAGCTTCTGGTGGCCTGGTGGTAGAGAGAAATTCTATGGAACAGTGCAGCATTTTATGTAGCTGCTTCTGAAATCTCTCTACCACTTGCAGAAACAGACTGCTCAACTGAATGGATGCCTGGGTTAATATTTTCAGTAGTAGAATTTATTGCATGTGGAATTTGCTTTCCACAAACACAAGTTATGGGAGTTCAGATTTAGAGTGACTAATCCAAGCCTTCTTAACCCTGCTTTTATCATCAACCTGGGCAGTTTTTTACAAACCATATTACATTTTCATTAAACAAGGGGGAAAAACACTTTTAATGAAATGCTTCTCTTTTGCTAAATTATTTTTCATTATTTTTAAAGATTCAGGGATTTCTTATGTGAGTTTATGACAGAGTGACTGTTCAGTTAACTCTAGTGAGTGCATAAAGTACCTCAGATTGTCAGAAAAACTGAATATTTAAAAAATTACAGAGTAGCTTGTAGCTTAGCAGGATAGCTACTTTTTTCTCTTGTTTTGGTGGTGTTCTTGTTTTGTACTTAAAGAAAAAAAAAGACAAGTTGAAAAGTTTTACAAGTTGCAGTTGAAAAGTTTTACTCAATGCCTTTGAATGTAAGGCTCAAATAAGGTGTTTTTACTGAAAGGTTGTGCTTGAACTTATGCTCATGGAATTTTATGTGAACTAGGAACTTCACACTATTTTATATACACCACACATTGATCTGAAGAAATGACACATTCTAAGTCTTGATCTGCTGTTGGGTCTGCCAGAGCCTCTAGTTTTTGAACAAACTGCTGCCTTGGTGGTCATGGTGAACAGAAAAGTGAAAAAATAAAGGAATCTGATTCATGGCTGGCAGGATACTTAGTTAAAAAGCTTTCTTTGCTTTTTTTCACTTGACTGGGGTTTTTTTTGGACAACTGTGCTAAAAGGCATAGCTGAAAGAGGATCACTTTCATAAGTTTGTAAAAGAGCTGTAAATAAATTCTCCAAGTGCCATTACATGATCCAGGCTTTCATCTAGTAAAATAAAGCCTGTTAATAAACCACGTTTCATACCGTATGTGCCCACCTAACAAAAACATTGCTGCATTCATTTTCTCCTTTTACTGACAGACAGTTTTGCAGCAAGCCAGCAGTATGAAGCTAGTAAGCTTTCAACAGGCTGACAGCAAATTCTCTACCTCTAGGGGCAAGTAACTACCACCTCTAGTAAGTTGCTCAGGGTTTCTTTACCTCAGATTCTTTTCCATAAACTAAAATACCATTTGTTATGGACAGAACTCTTTTGTCCATAAGCAACAAAAAGGCTTCTGCAGAAGTGGCAAATATAAGCAGTCTGAGTTTCCAAGTAGGTCAATGGGTCTGCAAGCATATGAAATCATTTACTCTGCATCACAGCCTAAATATGAGCTAGTAGAAGAATGAGACTCTACTGTTCTTTTCTGTGAGTCTTTGATCAGCATATGTTTTAACATTTTAGTGACTTATTTTATAAATAACATTTAGGATGAAAATTTCCCAAACATTTTACATATTTAAGATGCTTAGGACATGATTTCTGTAGGTACTTAGTACAATGCACTGCTTTGGATCTTCAGTTCTAATTTTTGTCTGGTCTTCTGAGTTAAGAGAGCTCAGGATGTCAAGCATAAATCTAAAAGATGAGAAAAAACAATTAGTGAATATGATTAATATCACTAAGTCACCTTCCTAGCCTGGCAAAAGGGCAGCAATGTAGTGTGTCTAAACACAGCCTGTTTTGGATGATTCCCATCAACCTGCCCAGTCATCAGCTGCTTCTCCAGAAGTGTGTGGGTCTTCCATGTCTCTTGTGTCATATCTGACATCCTTGTGTAAGGCTTCCATAAATTCTCTGGCCTCCAGAATGTTTAGGTGCCTGAGGAATTTCCAGGAACCCTAGGACAAAGACACAGAGATTATTCCAGCACAGCATTAAGATGCCCTTTGTCCACTTGCAATCTCCAGCTTGATCACAGCACCGTGTCAAATTTTGGGGGTGATTTTCCTAACAGACAAGATGTTCTTTGCTATGCTACCTTGATTCATTCCAGAAGCAGGATTCTCCGCCACCTCCTCAGCAATTTTATTTTTGAGTTCTTAATGTAATTTTTCCCTAAATATCCAAAATCATGTTCACAGAGTCTTTCAAGAGAGGGAAATATTAGCTTGCCTCCTCAGTACTTTGTCATTAGACATAAATAAAAAATCTGATGGGAGTCATTGCATTTGAAGGATTCTTTAAATTAAAGCACAGTCCCATTTTGCTATTATCTAATTGCCAGTTAGACAGGATATTTTGAATATTAGGGGAAAAAAAATCCTGAAAAATGAAAGTGGTAGAATTGCCAAGAATTAATACAAGAAGGCAAAACTCCTGTGTTTGGAAGAAAACCAGATTATATAGGTACACAGTCCTATGATGATGAAACACTTTCTGCTGGAAAATTTATTAGCTGGATATTGCACAGCATCTGTTAAAGCTAGTAATTTTTAAATCATCAACTCTAGAAAATATGCAGTTTTTGAAAAGAACTAACCAAAGAACTCTTTAGATTATTAAGGCTGTTCCTCAGTAACTTGAGGAATTTGGGTAAGTCCCCCAAAATGAAATAAAGCTATTACTGTGTCCATATTTCAGTAAAATAAACAGGAAAACCATAGCAATTACAGGCCTTCTAACCTGACATTAACCACAGATTAATCAAGTACCCAGCATGACATGTGATTAAAAAAGAATTAAGAAGAGTAATATAACTGATCCTACTGAATATGGATTTACAGAATCTCGCTTTATATACTTTTTTCCAGAATATGTCTCTTACAGAGAAAAAAAAAAAAGGCAATTTAAAGCAGTACAGAGAGGGTTTTTTTTGTAGTTGACCAGATACAACATATTCTAATGAAGAAATCAAACTGATATTGAAGTCCAATTAATATTCATTAAATGAATGAAAAATTTTTCTAACTGTTCAGTAAAAAGATGAAACAGGAAATATTATTGATCAGTTCTTGTCCCTTCTTACTCAATCTTTCCATCAATAATCTGAAAATAGTTACTATTGATAAAATCAGTGATTGATAAAGAATAGGGAAAGTGTAATCTATAAAGAAGATGAGTCTCTGATTAATGGGCATGTGGATAAACATGAAATACTGGGGGAAAAAACATTTTTTTGTGAAGGGCAGTCATGCCTCACAAACCTACAGAACTTTTTTGAAGGAGTCAAAGATTATGTGGACAAAGATTTAGTTGATCTTGCCGTCTCAAACATCCAAAACTCATTTTCAAAGGCTTTTTAAGGGAAGGTTCTTCAATGGAGAAACATCTTTTAACAGATGGTAAGAGTAAATGGTCAGTGTTCATAAAAAAAGGGAAATCATCCGAGGAGTCTCAAAGGGTTCTGTGTTAACCAGTCACCTGAAAAGGAATGAATATTTAGGCGATAAATTTGATACGATGATACTAAGGTTTTTAGAATAGTAAAGATAACTATAGAAAAGATGGCACTGAAAGATTTATTGGTAGAATGGAAAACTCTGGATGCTAAACATGTGTTTGGATTAACAAAAAGAAAAAAAGACCAGACAATTTCATGGAAGAAAAATCAATCAGTAGCAGTTAACTGTCAGGACAGTACTTGGGAAATTCCCATGTTATGTATTGTTGGGGACTGGGAGAATACTCTCATAAAAAATACTGCTACCGGACTCTCCTATTTTCCCTTAAGCATATATTATTTACCACTGGAGTTGTTTTAGGCTTTTGTGCTAAACCAGCGGAGAGCTCAAATGCAGTTCACCAGTATCAGAAAATATATAGCTCTTTGCTGCATCTGAGGAAATTACAGGTACAAACACATTTGATGAGCTTTAAACTGGGAAAATCACCTTCTGGTCATCATGTCACCCCTGCCAAAAGCTAAGGACTGATGTCAAAGAAGGGATATTTGGCTAAATGACATGGTTGTATGCCTGTAGGTGAGAAGGCAATATAGCTTCCTTGATAAACAAGGCATGAGCAAAGTCCCATTTCTATATGGTCAAATATAAACTGTAAATCATTATGGTAAAATGTAAATGTAAAGGAGCAAATAGATAAAATTTCCCTGATAGCAACGCAGATGCTTGGAAAAGACCAAGCATCACATAGGAGCTGAACATGACCCTCTGCAATGTTTCTGTAGCCGAAGAGGATCGTTTCTATATTGCAATCCTTTTTACCTGATCCTAAAATGTTGGTCAAGTTGACTTAAATGACTCTCAGTCACCTGACATTTAGGGGGACAGTATTTATTATCGGAGATGATACAAAGTTTCACTAAAGAAAATTTGAACTCACTAAGACTGATAAATAAATGAACTGAACTCAGGTCATTTATCACTTTGGTTACATGTCCAGTACCAGAGAGATTATGAGAATAACAATGTTACCTGCTCGCACTGAGAAGAATCTCAACCTTTGCTAGTCTTCCTCAACCATAGACCTAACTACAAATGTGTGTCTGCAGAACTCTGAAAGATAAAAGTGACAGTCCTTTAAAAAATAATGTGCATGGTTAGTACAAGATTTCTAAGCACTCTTAGCTTGGCAAAATCAAAAAGCTTATCTAGAACAAGTCTCTGCATTACACTTTGTTGAAATATTTCTATATGAAAAGGCATTTTCCAACCCCATACGTTTCATATGCATATTTGTTGAACAAAAAAAAAAATGGGTTGAAAAGTAATTCTGTCTAATCTCTATAACAGATAGATCTGAACATCTTTCCTCAAACTTTACACAATCTTGTGAAAAACCATCTTCAGGATAGATGCCATTAGCAAGAAATTTGAACTAGAAATGAATGCATAAATGACACTCAAACCCTAAGACATGTGAAAATGCTTTGTGACATTGAGTTTGCCACATGTTTTCATCATCCAGGTTTTTTGCACTAGTTCAACTGGAAGGGTTAAATATAAATTTACAGCTTTTTCTGGTAGATCTGCCATGGCAACAGCTAAGCCAGAATGCTGGAGACCGTGGCATCTAAATGTTGGTCTTCAACAATGTAGTCTCTTGGTGGGTCAAACTAGAGAATTCCTCTGAATATTCTGAGTACAGCATTAAGGCTGAAGTTAAATGTCATTTAACAGAGGTGTAAGGAAAAAAAGCCATTGTACTGTCAACCTCAGTGTTATTAATATAGGTCATATAATGAGAAAAAGTATCCTTTTCTGTGGATAGACATTAAAATGCATACAGACATACAACAGATTAAAATCTGTTAAGATTTTAATAGATTAAAATATCTCAATACATTCTAGGACTGCAAAATATCCTCAAAAATCAAGACAACATAATGTTTTGAAGTGAGTGGTTTCTGGATGACCGTTGAAACATTCCTATTTGTTTCTGTACAACTTTATTTCCCTGTCCTTTACTCTCCTCTCCCTTTTTTTTTCTGTATGTCTACAAAGAAAAAAAAAAAAATCTATTAATTTATGAGAAGATTAATAGTAAAGTTTATTCAACAAGGTTATGGGATATAGATTTCCTTTGGCTTATTTTTCATCTGTAGACACTAGAGAGGGATGAAACCTGTTGAAATATGATTATTTATTAGATTTAGTTAAAATTAGAAAATTAGATTTAGTGAACACAAAGCCTTAAGAAGATAGAATATTACTCATACTAAGCTATTCCATTCTCATAAATTAGCCAGTGGTCATTTGAAGGCTTACTTTTTGTACTAGCATTGCAATAATGTTTACAAAGTAGTTCTACTGTGAGCATTAGAATTATTGTATGATAAAGCAATTAATCTATTAATGTATAATTAAAAAGCTTTTCTTTGATAATATTCTTTATTTTAAAATAATTGTACACATAATAAATAAACAAAAATTCCTTTTAGGGGTAAATTTATTCAGTATTTACTTTTTCTCCAAGAGGGTATCGGAGAGATCCTTTGTTCATGTTGAATAAAGCTGCATAAGAACATACCTAACAAATTATAAACGGTGTTTTTTTGCAGAGGGGATAGTTCAGTATGTTGCTTAAATAGCCTGAGGCACTAACTGGACTTCATTAAGCTTTATCTAGCTTTGTATCCTTTGCTGTAATTGCTACCTAGAACGACGTGGCAATCCCTGTTATGGCACAGAATGGTGGATGAGGTACATAGTGAACAAGAGGAGGAAGCGAGTGTTGGTGTAAACGTACAAGCATTAAACGCTTGTAATTCTTTGTAATTCTTGTACAACTTTGTAATTCTGTTTGTCTGTAATCTCCCTCCAGAGGTTATTCTAGTCACTTCCCCCGAAATACAAACTCCAGCAGCTTCTAATGCAAGAGAGGTAGTTCATCAATCTTTTCCTGTCAACATCAGGTCTTCTGTGTCCAAAAAAATCTCATGGAGTCTTTTCATTCCCCTGTATATTTTAGGTGAAGCATCCCTTCTCACCAGCTCTTTTCAACCCTTTTGCTTTTGTCCACCACTGCACAGTGTCAGGATGCCCCAAGACAGCGTCTGTAGCTGGCCCAGAACGTCTCTGACAATTTATTCCTGGCGAAAAAGAACCAAAAGGACTAACTAAAGGACTCCTGGTCTCTGCTCACCTATTTGCTCAAGGAAAAGACTTTGCCAGGGAGCACTCCAACCTCCTTCACTTGCTGCCAGTGCTTGTGCTTGTTTTTCAGCCATTTCTTGTATGAGCTGGGTGAGGTCTGACCAGAGCTAAACAGATGTGCTGGTTTTGGCTGGGATGGAGTTAATTTTCTTCTTAGTAGCTAGTATGGGGCCATGTTTTGGATTTGTGCTGAAAACAGTGTTGATAACAAAGGGATGTTTTCATTATTGCTGAGCAGTGCTTACACAGAGCCAAGGCCTTTTCTGCTTCTCACCCCACCCCACCAGCGAGCAGGCTGGGGGTGCACAAGAAGTTGGGAGGGGACACAGCTGGGACAGCTGACCCCAACTGACCAAAGAAATACTCCATACAATATGATGTGATGTTCAGCATATGGAGCTGGGAGAAGAAGAAGGAACAGGGTGGGATGTTTAGAGTGATGGCGTTTGTCTTCCCAAGTAAGCGCTACACATGACAGAGGCCTGCTTTCCTGGAGATGGCTGCCCATGGGAAGTGGTGAATGAATTCCTTGTTTTACTTTGCTTGCGTGCACGGCTTTTGCTTTCCCTATTAAACTGTCTTTATCTCAACCCACGAGTTTTCTCACTTTTACTCTTCTGATTCTCCCCCCCATCCCGCCGAGGGGGGAGTGAGCGAGCGGCTGCGTGGGGCTTAGTTACCAGCTGGGGCTAAACCGTGACTAAAGTTAGCTCCGTGGGTACCCTGCTCTGCACCACAGGCTGAGAGATTCAATGTAATGAACACACTGTGGCAATGCTGCCCAATTTATTTAGCTGCAATACAATTCTCACGTAATTTCTGTACTGCGATTTCTATGGAACTGCTTTATTTTCACCCCATTTGTCTCCAGTTTAGAAACAGGCCACATGGTAAAGTTCTACTGTCTCCTGGTTTTGCCATTATAAACCCTTCTGCCCTTACAGGGAGCAGGGCAAACACGGATTATAAAACTCCATCGCCTATTTAAATGTTCTATTTCCAACAATCTCCTAGCAATTTGTTATTCTGACCTCTGTATATATTTTTGCAGACAGAAGATGGAAGGATGCCAGCCTGAGACAGGTGTAAGGAGACTGAGTTATAGAGAGTTATGTGCAGAGACAGAGCAGACTGAGAGACATAACTGTTAATTCTCAGACATCTGAATTTTTTGAAAATGTAGAGAAATATGTTTTTTAAAAAAACCTTATGTTGACTGTTGGGCAGCAGCTGGATTCCACTTTTAATGGAAGTTAGTGATCTGGCCCTTAATCCTCTGTTTTGCAAAGAGTTTTGCATACAAATAAATGTACCTGGTACTATCACAAGCCTCCAGACCATATTTTGGAACTACTGGACAATGAGGTTTCATAGAAACAAGCATGGAGCGAACAGAGACCTGATCATAAGGGGAAGGAGCCAAAGGATGGGGTGCAGCCCAGCTCTGGCACCATGAGGGCAGGAGTACACACTGCAAGGGGCAGCATGAATGAAGGAGGGTGGGTTTAGTGCCCTCAGCCACCTCTGTAAATTCATTCTTGCAAGCTGTAGTCCAAGAACTGAAGACTGGTAACTGAAGAATCAAACCATGGCTTTGCTTGTACAAATTACATCCAGAGAACCGCTTACACACACACATGAGTTTCATAACATGCCTATTAGCAGATCTAGATCTGTTCCAGGTTAAAAACACATGTTAATGTATTATTCCTCAGAAGTGATTTCCTTAGCTGCCTTAGAGAAATGGGACCTGAAGGGCAGGGCAGAGGGGAGTTCCCCTGCTGGAAAATATGCCCTTTTCCAGGTATGCACATGAACTGGTGGAAGGGCAACTTCAACTTATGAATACACCATGCTTCAGGCATCTGCTGGGGTTACTAGCACTGGTTCTTTCAGATCTGCTTCCAATACCCCGGGTAGTACTTAAAGAGTAAAGAGAATATTTCAGTCAGCTGCCACAGCCAGCCACAGACAGTAGTTTTTGCAGCCAGAAGAATTTTAAGACAGATAGTATTGCCAGGTTAAATTAAAGAAGGTATGCCATCAGTAGAAAGCAGCGCTTTGTATAGATATGATATGATTGGTATATGATAAGATATGATGATATGATATGATATGATATGATATGATATGATATGATATGATATGAACTCCCCACAGCGTAACATGGTCAGCTGTAAGCACAGCAAAGTAAGCAGTTCCTGGTGGCAGCAAATAATCCTGGATCTAGTGTCTACTTTTGCCTGTCCTGGGGAGCCTGTACTGCTGAGGACTGGTGTTCCATGTGCAAGACAGACATCCCCTTCCACAGGAGCAGTTTGCCCAAAGAAGAAAACTTTTTTGGGCAAGAGCAAAAAAACATGCTCAGCTCTCTCTTTATTTAATTCTGCCCTTTCCTCTTCTCCCTCCCACTTTCGTTGCAAGAGTTCCCACCCTTGTCCTGGTCCTGGCATCCTATGCTAGGGACAAAATTCAGGTTTTTCTACAGTCATTGAGAATCTTTGAGCCAGTTCTAGCCAAAGAGTAGTTTTACATCTTGCTGTCATGCTTCCTTTTAACCAAGCACCACTAATTGGACATTAGTCCCCTCACTATTTGGATTTGGAATATGGCAGTGCCATTTTGCCACCCTGCACACTGCCCTGGGGCTGATTTTGCTGTGTAGCCAGGCGTTGACTCTGCTGTCACCAAAGGCCTTAAAGGAATTGTACTGTGAGGAAGGCCAGGGTCCACCGAGCATCACCTCCTCCTGTTAAATTCTCCTGGAAGCAGAAGCTTCCATGAATGCATGCAAGGTTTGATACAAGGCTTGGACATTACAAAGCTGATGTTGTAACTGAAACAGATTTTTTATTACCTCTCCTTGATCAGTTGTCCTTGGTCCCGCACAAGACTGAATGAGGTAAAACACCCAGCACAGCAAGGAAATGGTTTGTAGAGAAATGGAAGGGACTTTTCATTTGCCACATTTAGTGGCAAATAGGAGAAGAATGACTGTGCTGGTTGAGCATTCACAAATCCTTATTCAAGAACACGCATTCAGTAATAAGGTGGCTTTTGGATAACACAGCCCAAATGATCTGCCCAGCTTGGTCATCACATTTCCTGGCAAAGACATTCTGGCTGTCACAAATTATGGTATGTTATTGTCTATTTATTGTCTATCTTTTCAGGGATGAAAATACTCCACCTAGACAAGGCGTAACATATGATATGATAAACTGTGCAGTTATGGAAGTTTACGACCCCTTGCTATTAATAAGTGGGGTGGGCAACATCCCTTATATCAGAACATCCGCTTTTGAAATACAAAGTAACCACAACACATGATCTGTCAAAAACTATCATGATGATAAACAATGGGGTGAGCTCCAAAATAAATAAATAAACACTGCCAAAGAAATTATTTGCATATTTTTCTCTCTCCCCAACCAGTGCTTGAAAAATGTCCTCATTCAATGTGCTTGCTCATCCACGCAGCTGCCAGCTGTGCCTCCTTCCTTCAGCAGCAGTCACGTGTTACATGGTTTGTAATACCAAGTCCATATCGCTGCAGAAACCTAAGCTATGAATTACAACCCTCTCCGGACCCTTAGAATTTCTGCGGAATTATGATTTCAGTGCTGCAACTAAAATTTGACATTCACTTGAAGACTGTGGCATGCAGGAAACCGAGACAGACAGAGTACATGCAAAAATGTCCAGACACTAAGAGACATCTCCAGCAACCCTCATGTAATTAACATAAATCTGGGCTGCCAAAAGTACTAACAGCACTTGAAGCAGCTTTGAAATCCCAAACGCACGACTTCTAAATTTAGAGCTCTGTTCTTACTATATTCTGTTATGCACATGTTTAGATTTCTGTTGATTGTTTGCAGAAGAAAAGGAATGTAAAGGTTACTTGTTCGGAGCGAAGCCGGGGCCTACAACTGCAACTCAGTATTGGGGGATGAAGAAAAACTGCCCTGCCAGCGCCGGGGTTCGGAGCGGCACCGGCGTCGATTCACGACGAGCTCAGAAGCGAGGCAGCTGCTCTGGCCTTGCAGAGGATGAGGCTGGCGAGGGTGGTGTTTCCTAGCACGCGCAGCCCGCTCCGCTCCCCTCGCCCTGCCCTCGGCAGATGCTAAGAGAAATGGTAGGTCCACAGAGCTGTTAGGCTCACCGCGCGTGAGAACCCGACCATAACTGCCCCCGGTGTGGATGGCACAGATCTGGGAGACAGATAAAATTAGAGCATGATGTAGTGGAGCTGCAGAAGGTTGCAACAGGCACTGAATAGAAACGCAGACATCAAAAATGGAGGAAGACGGTAAGGACCAACATGGATTTTTTTCTTACTCAGGAGCATCAGCATTCCAATTCTGGTACCCAATAGATACACTAATGTTTTGCATCCCCCTTAACATGCCACAGGCAGCTATATTTGGCTACAATTCAGTTGTTCAGCACCGCCTAATTACCCATAAGGTCTGAATTTTTAATCTGTGTATTTGTTACAGGGCTTCTACTTCAGCAATTCCCCTCGGACATTTCTCCCATGCGCTTTTAAGCCACGTATGTGCCATTACATAGCTGATAGAAAGAACACATATCCTACTCCTGATATTTGATCTTTTTTTTTTTTTTTTTATTTCCTGTGTGGAAGGAGATCAATAAAAGATCATACTTTATATCTACTTTCTAAAATCTAAATCTTTCTTATTGCCTGTTTCTAGACTTATGTGCACCTTCATGAAGCTGAAACCGCTTTAATGCGCGCTTTTACATGTGCTTCTGTAACGATGAGGTGGTTTGGCTTTGTGACTATACCTGCTTGTATGCCATTATGAATCCTGAGATTCATTTTCTCATTTTTATTTTTTACTTAATTATTCCCTTGTAGTTCTATTAACACGGTAAAATGTATTTTGGTGGGAAAATGCGATTGCAATTATTGGTCAATATCATTAAGCTTCTCCCTTTTCTCTGTTCCTTTGGGGCAATTCTATAAGAACTGTCTCCTTTTTCCAGCAATCTGAAAATTATATATCCTAAAGTTTAATCTCTTCCCTTTTTTTTGTAAATAATTTTAGCAGTAGTCTGAAGGAGGAAGAGCATGTACTCAGTGGAGTACACAGATGCTATGGAAAGAGGCAGATTGCATGATTCTAATGGTTGCCATCATAGTAGTAGAGGGCATAATCTCTAGGTAAGGTATTAGGTTGCTGTTAATGTAACCATGAAGGCAGAGGGTGGTAACAGGATAATCCTAGTAGATATACTCAAGTGTTTAAACCAGTTTTATGGTATCCTCCACACCATAATGTAAGCAAAAGGGGTCAGATAAGGAACACATTTTTAACCGTTTGTATATTAGTGAGAAGAGCCTAGGTAGATAATAAAAATAACAGCTGGAGATGCTCTTGCCTGAGAAGGAATACTCTGCATTTGGCACTGGAAGTATGATAAGATGGTTGTTATGACTAAAATAGCCTTTCGTACTTCCAGCTTCTTCCATAAGGATGAAATGGGGAAAAAAGGCACAGACAGGGACTTCACATCAAAGACACTGTTAGTTGTTTCTGATAGCTCAGAATGGGAGGCAAATGTTATGGATGAAACATCTACATAGCAAAAAAAAATTAAAAAAAAAATCTACTGGCCTGTTTGTAGAATCCACAATAGAAAACCTACTCACAGGAGATAACATCTGCCCATAATGTGTAACAAAGCTCAAAATTTTAATAGGGGTGATTTCATCCCGGAAGATGCTTGCTCATCATCCCATGCATCACAAAATTTACCAGAATTTCTAAAAATAATAAATGGTAATATCTTTATGCAGAAACTCCTGAACTCAGAAAAGATAAATCAGTTTTTGATCTTATTTAAATGAACAAAGAGTTAATTGCTACCATAAAGCAAATGGTTTCCTAGATATAGGATCTGATTGCTTTTACCTTGTGCAGACAGAACATACCACTAAACTATGTACACACACACACATATATATATGAACTTTGTGTAGGCTATATTTTGGTATATAGTACCATGAAACAGTCATTGGTATATCACGTATTTAAAGTAGTAAGTATTGGCAAAATATTGGAACTGTCAAAAAATAACATCCTGGATATCCAAAAGTATGGTTCACAAATAAAACAAATTATACTGAGCAAGAAGCTATCCTAGTTAAAAGGAGATTGAACACAAAATAGAATATAAAATATTTATACAAAACCTGAGTAAATAACAAAGTATTATAACCTACAAGTTGAAATACACTCAGCCTGAAGAAAGGACTATATGTCCAAAAGCTTGCCTGCTTTTTTCCAGTTACATCTGTTAATTTAGTAAAAACATCCCTTCTCCCTGCAAAATTTTCACTAAATATATCCTCAAATAACCATGGCTACAACAGACAATATGTAATAACAGAATTTAAATGTAGAGGAGCAAGAAAAACCCTAGGTTATGTATGCTTATTCTAGATTGCAAACTGTAGTTGGGTATGTATGTTCCATAGGTATTCTTGGGATTGTCATTTTAACAAAACACTATACCAATCACATTCAATAAAGTGCCAGGGACTGAGAGCTTATCTATCACCTTCAAAGGATGACACATGAGGAAACATATGCTAAAGTGGTATAGTTTCAAATTAACATATCTTATGAAAATACTTCACATGCAAAATCACAGACATTTTGAACAGCCACTATTATGTTTCTGTAAATATATGAAAAATGGGAAATTTTCAAGGTATTGAAAAATTTCCTGGACCAATATAATTCTGATAGAAGATTCCTCCAACTTGGTTTAACTAAAAGGCTTTAAATTTAGGATTCTATTTACAGATAAGCTTGGGTGAAAGAATTTTTTGTCAAGATTACAAGTTTAATCAATGTGCGCTACCATAATAAACCCAGATTTCTCCAGAGCACAGGATACTTCAAAATTGACAGGAACTACACAGATCAGGTTAAAACTAGCTCACTAAAAGACCTCAGACTAGGTAGTCCTGTTTCTAAGGAAGTCTTTTAGAGTTTTCTTTTTATGCATATTATTTTACATATGCCAGTCATCTAAAGATGGTACAAAAACCTTTCTTAGTACGTTTTGCAGATAAGACAAAGGTTAGTGAGGTAGAAAATGAAAAGGACCATAAAGAATGATGCCAATAATCTTCTTAAAATGCCATACCCCAAAAAAAATTAATTTAGTAAGATTAATATATACCAAGTAATATACCTGGGAAGAAACAATGAAAATTGTGCCTACAGGCTGAAAGGTTCTGCTTTATAAAACTACGGCAAAAAGATCAATTTAAAGATACTGGGGGTTTACCACCTCAAGTACCAGTGCAAGTCTATGGCAAAAAATAAAAAAGACTTGATATGATCCACAGACATCTAAACCAGGAAAAATCAAGTGGAAGCTTGAGAGGTGGTCTTGCCTCCATACACTGCCTCAACTGTCCAATCCTAGCTGTGAGGTTAGTTAAACGGGACTCTAAGCCAAAAAGCCAGACCGCCAGGTCCTTCCACACAGACCGCAGGGGTCACCCAACAGAAGAAGCCGGGCTCCACTGGTGTGGGTCATCCCACGCAAGCCTCTGGCCAGGCAGTGATTTAATGGGGTTTTCCTTCCCTCGTAACAATCACGCGAGGAGCATTGGTGGAGAAATCCCCTTCAGCCAGTGAAGCCATGGTCTTCATCTCTCCTGTGACACACAGCTCAGCATCCCTAGAAACTGAAAGGTTTAAATCTAAATACTTTGCTTGGTGGAGGGAATTTATTAGAGGCACCTGAGCCACTTCTGGCAGCGACTCTTTGGGTACTGGGGACAGCAGAGCAGGGAGCTGCCGCGCCTGGACTACGTTAGCCGCACCGCTTTCAGCACTGCTCCCAGTCTAATGCAGCTTTATTGCTTCCTGTAGCTGAGCTAATTTGTTCGGAGGTAGCGTGGGTATCTGTACGGCGCTGCACCGTGCCATGTGCATATACCTTTTATGGCCCGTAATGCACGGGATGTCAGGCTAAGATGATCTAATAATCCTTTCTGGCCTTAAACCGCATGAAACCATCATCAGTCAGTTCCATTAATCTTCCGCGAAGGAAAATAAGACACCTGAACATAGCAAGACAGTGAGATACAGCAGTAAAAATGTGGAAAATGTTTCTCAACTTCATCCTGCTCTCTCTCTAATTCTGCCATAAATACTGGCCCGAGTCACGCGCTGTCCATGGAGACACCGAAGTGCTCTCAGACTTTATCAGGCTGCTGCAGAGGACTTAGATTTGGGCTTCCTACTTAGGCAGCAGCAATTATCACAGTTTTGAAGGAGGATAAGGAAGAGATGGTTGTACACAAAGAAGTCCAGTATGGTTGTCAAAGCCCCTGCATGGTAGCACAAGGATTTTTAGGCAGCCCATAGACCCACCATGTTAGGTACTGTTGGCCATGCAGCCCTTGCTATTTTCATGAGCATAAGGGAGAAACAAGCAATCTTGGATTTACTCCCTCTGTTTTCATGTGTCTCATGTAAAATGCACTGAGCAAGTTGCAATCTGGAAATGGGTAAAAGCTTTGGATCAAAAAATCCTATGGATCTTGGCCAGTTTGTGCAGAAGTTACCAGAACACAGTCTCATTGCTCCATACACAGAGAACAAACAGCTGGAGGGCCTAAGCGTCCACATGATGGGGGTTGGAGAGAACCAAGCCTGGGAGATGTGCTGATTTTCTCTTCTGGCATGTGAATAGGTTTATTTTGGACAGCATCTGTTTTACTTTTTTGTTCTCCGTTGTATGTCATGTTCCTTTAAAAAGGGAGTGACTAGGTCAGATGGACCCCCTGGAGGGAGCAGAGATTCCTCCTTTCCCTGGAGAGCAGATGAGCATGCTTGAGGACTGGGTGGGAGGAGGAGGAGGAGAGGAGGAGCTCCCGGGCTTCAGGGTGTAGCGGAGAGAGGAGAAGAGAATGGGAGCCCTAGCGAGAAGATGGGAGCCTGCTGTTCATGGAGAGGCTCATGAAAGGAGCAGGGAACATATGCACAGCCGGGCTCCCTTGGCGACAGGAAGAAAACTTCCTAGGGATCAGAGAGGACTGCGCGGAGCTTGCGGCAACCCAGAAAGTCACTGAGTTGACTGAAACCAAACCTGGAAGCAAGTACCCACCTAACACGACACAGGGGGAGAGCGGTGAAGCTGTTTATAAACTTTTTTTTTTTTTTTTTTTTTGTCCTCACAGAGGGAGAAAATGTTTCTTTATTTCTAAAGTTAAACGTTCTCGTTTCTATTCTATACAAATTGTCTTTTTGAGTTTAAAAGATGCTTTGGTCTTTTCAGGGAGCTCGCACTAAGGAAAAAGTCTAGTTTGTCATCAAAACCCCATCTGTCCTCTCACGAGGTGTGGAACCAGAAGTGACCCCAGTTTTGCTCCTCAGCACGAGAGATACATGCATGATAGAAATACTGTGAAGCAGTTAATTAAATTTCATCTGTAGCCTAAAACCAATTCCAAAAGGTGTATGAAAATTTGAGAAAAATATATTAGTTAACATCTCCTTAATAATTCTTCATTTATTTTCAGTAGGTTGAACAGGGCAAAAAATGGATTTTGGTTCATTGGTAGTTCAGAAAAAAAAGGGGGTTGTTTTGGATCAAACTGAGAACTGTTTTCTTTTTTTGTAGTTTCATGAAACATTGCAAAAGTGATGCAACCCAAAATATTTTATGTGGGTTCAAACCTTTTAAAACTGTTTTTCTGAAAAAATTGAAAGGAAATTTCAAAATGGAATGTCATTTCAAATGAAATAATTGAAATGTTTCACTTACAAAAATGTCAAAAGGAAGCATTAGATTCTTTCACAAAATTACAAGGTTCTTTTCAAAGTGAAGCACTCAACAAAATTAACACAATTTTGCAAAATGTTTTGGTGTATCTCTGCCTCCGTTGCTGAAAAAAAAATGGTTGAAAAATTTCACTCAGCTTCACAAACAAGCAAACATTAAGAGCTAAAAAGCATGTAAGCACTGAACTTTTTCTGGCCATACAGACCAGAAGTGCCCCCAAAGAGTTAGTTTAGTCATAACCAGAATAGCCTACCAGAAACCCAGATCTGTTAAGAAGAAAAATTAAAAACAGATATGCCATGAATGTTTTTGTTGCTCTTTATTATTTTCCATTTTCTTTTACATTCCTTCTCCCCTCCTTTTGCCCAGTCCTTCTTAGATGCCTGTGTACCAGACATTCCAGGACAGAACGTCTTGTGATCTCCACACAAATACCTCCCCCAGAACAATTATGGGTCAAAGTCTCTGCTAGCAGAAATTGTCTCCCTACTCATAAACTGAATTATGTTAGCTGGGAATCTCACCTGATAACTTCAGATATAGTGATTTTAAAAGCTTATTTTACAGAGAGGCTCCACGTATTTTGTCAGGTTTTATTCCATAGATCTTCATAGGCATGACAAAAGTTTTCTATTTGGGATTTAGAGAGGAAACAAAGACAGAGCCAACATCACTAGTGGATTTCAATTATTTAAGCAATGAAATTGTTTTCAGGACAAGGTGAAGGACATGTAACACTCTGTGCAGGCTAAGGACTCTCCTGAATAAGAAGAAGATCTGAGACATTAAGCAGAAAAGGAAAATTTGCAGCCTTTAGGACAAACTGAGCCTACAGAGTATTTTCACACGTTCCCAGACCTCCCAGAAATCTACAAGCACATCAAACTGTGCTGGGGAAGAGCGCCCTGAGCTAACGCTGACCTGAAGTGCTAAGCCATATGGCCTGCTGCTGTGCCATACAGATGCCCCGTCTCTAACTGTCAGCTGAGTTTATTAGTTTTAGTATCACAGCTCAAGAACAAAGTTACTTTGCTTTTGAATCCACACAGGCTCCCCAGGTACCAGGTATGCACAATTCTAGGTCACGGGGACAAACACTGTGTAGGTGTGTCAATACATGTTAGATTTACACTGTCCCGATTTAGTAACACTGGATGAATGTGGATCACAACAGGTACCAGGATGCTGAAAAATAAGCCTGGTAAAATCAGTTTGGTGTCCCTGAAATAAAAAGTATCTGCTCTGTTCCTAATCAACTCATTTCTCTGGTGCTGATGAATTCGTATGGGGGACTTCTGTTGTTTTCAGTGTTTCTCTAGAGGACAAAACTTCCTTTTGTTAAATCAATTTTATCTTCCTTTTTTTTTTTTTACTGAAAAACAGAATTCACTGGAAAGCTCTCTCACTCTGTTTTCTTCTTTTATTCTTCTTTTATTCTTCTCTTTTTTCCCTTCTTCTTCTTTCTTCTCTCTCTTTCTCTCTCTTTCTCTCCTCTTTCTCAGTTTCATCTTTTGAAGGCTTTTTAACATTATAGGAATACCAAGTTTAGTCTTTGCCGTTTTATTTTTTTCCTGGAGCAGCTCTGGGAAGTCTTGTGTTCTGGGTGTTCTGGCACTCTTGTATAAAGAATGAGGATCTTGAACAAAGACTTTCTTTGCCCAAAATTGTAATTAGTTGCTGAAGTTGCTAACAAAAGCAGAGGCAGATGAACAAAATGATTCTAGACATTAAAAAAACTTCTATGATGACAGATTGAAGAGATAGGAACTGTTCAGGGAAAAAAACTAGGTCATTTTTATTCAGAAGAACAACCAGACTTATTAAAGCAATAAAAATTAAATAAAAATAATATTAGCACAATTACTATGTCATTGTGTAAATCAATGTTGCACCTTTATGTTAAATACTTTGCTCTGTTGGCTAAGGTACCACCACAAAAGTGAAGTGGGTTTTGAAAATTATTCTAAGTTTCTTAGCTCTTCCCACACTGAGGACAGCAAAACCTCATGAGAGGATGGAGCTTTTGATAAGAAAGTCCACATCTATTTACTGAACCTAGCTAACTCATGAGATTTACAGGATGAATTTTGTCATCTTTTGTGAAAGTCCAAATAAATTATGTCTTCCAATCTTCTTTTATTCACTCTTTTGTTATCACACCCAACAATTAAAAGAATGTGAATAGCTTACAGAGGCACAGATTTCTTTTACAGAAGCATGGTGATCTGTCTCCATCATATTATTTTCAGCTGGGTCTTTTATAATTCTGTTTTTAATTAGTGTTTCAACCAACTTTCTTGGTGCTAAAGTAAGAATTCTCAGCCCTGAATTTCCCAGAATAACCTTTACAGTAAAATACCATTTGCAAAAGAGCTGCTGTCTGAGAGACCAGCTGTTTCATTCTGATTTTTTCTTCTTCTTTTTGAAACCTTTTGACTAATATTTTATTTTTCAATTCTTGTTTTCAAAAGTCAGCATGCTATTTTTTTTTTTCTATTATTCCTTACCTCCCAGAGCTTAGTTAGCATCTACTTCCCCCACAGTTACGAGGGGATCGAGTGCTCCCTCAGTAAGTTTGCAGATGACACCAAGCTGGGTGGGAGTGTTGATCTGCTGGAGGGCAGGAAGGCTCTGCAGAGGGATCTGGACAGGCTGGATGGACAGACCAAGGCCAACTGTACAAGGTTCAACAAGGCCAAGTGCCAGGTCCTGCCCTTTGGTCACAACAACCCCATGCAATGCTACAGGCTTGGGGAGGAGTGGCTGGAGAGCTGCCCGGCAGAAAGGGACCTGGGGGTATTGCACAATAGCCTGCTGAATGTGAGCCGGCAGTGTGCCCAGGTGGCCAAGAAGGCCAACAGCATCCTGGCCTGTATCAGGAATAGTGTGGCCAGCAGGAGTAGGGAAGTGATTGTGCCCATGTACTCGGCACTGGTGAGACGACACTTTGAATACTGTGTTCAGTTTTGGGCCCCTCACTACAAGAAGGACATTGAGGTGCTGGAGTGTGTCCAAAGAAGGCCAACAAAGCTGGTGAAGGGCTTAGAGCACAAGTCTTACAAGGAGCAGCTGGGGAACTGGGGTTATTCAGTCTGGAGAAGAGGAGGCTGAGGGGAGACCTTATTGCTCTCTACAACTACCTGAAAGGGGGTTGTGGCGATGAGGGTGTTGGTCTCTTCTCCCAAGTAACTAGCAATAAGACGAGAGGAAATGGCCTCAAGTTGCACCAGGGGAGGTTTAGATTGGATATTAGGAAAAATTTCTTCACTGAAAGGGTTGTGAAGCACTGGAACAGGCTGCACAGGGAAGTGGTTGAGTCATCATCCCTGGAGGGATTTAAAGGAGGTGTAGATGTGGTGCTTAGGGACATAGTTTAGTGGTGGACTTGGCAGTGCTAAGTTAATGGTTGTACTTGATGATCTTAAAGGTCTTTTCCAACCTAAACGATTCTATGATTCCATCATTTTAGCACTACAGGAAAGAAATTAGGTTTTACAGTAAACCCCCAAAAACTCCCCCAAGAAGAGGCCATAGACAGGAGCGCATCACATATGGAGTAAAAGAGGATCAATGGAGAGACCAAGAGAGAGCTTAACAATCAAGTTACAGCATGGAAAGGTAACAATATGGTTGAGCAGGTGACTTACATTTCCAGTAGGTGTTGTATCAGTTTTAAGTACCTGGTTAGGTACTAGCTCTACTAGTCACAAACATGTAGGATTCTCGGTGCTTTAGCAGCCTAGCTGAGTACAGCAGGACGTATGACTTGATCAAGTCCTTTTTTCAAATGAACAGAAACTGAGCTCAGTCTGGCCATGTTTCAGACAAATCAATTTTTGCCATCCATTTCCTCAAAAAATAGCAGTTCCAGCACAGACAAAGACGTGGGATCTGGCTTTCAGGCTCTGGGCTGTTTATAGTCACAAGCCTCAGGAGCAAAATTCTTAGTCAGGGTATTAGATAGTCAAACATTTCAGAAGTCTCAGAAGTTTTCTTTTTCCAAACACCAACTGTGGCAGGGGTTCACACACTTACTATCCCAAATCACACTGAGACCAACAGGGCATAGGCTTCTAGGTATGTCACTGTCTTTGAAAATATCTTTTAGGTCCAGAAATCTTCTTGAAGCAATGCAAAAGTACTCCCTAAAATCAAGGCCAAGGTGCTGGTGCAGCTTCTTCAGTTAGATCTTAACCACAGGAGTTTACGCCTCTGTGGTATTTTGATTCTGACCTGTCATCAAACCAGTTTTCACAACCAGTTCACTCAAATGGCAGTTCTGTTATCTCCTATACATGTCTGTGGGAAGTATGCCCACCAGCCAAGTGTCTGTGGCACTATACACAACAGTTGGGTCAACACAGTGGAGGAAGTGCATTTCACCATGCATCACCCTACAGGCTTGAACCCCTGGTCATCCAGACTGGCTGGTGATCATCACAGTTTCCTTCATACCCCCACAATAAATTATTTTTCTCAAATGGAAATGAAGGGTGTCTGAGCTGAGACAGGTTTTGTCCTGACATGCTTACCTTGAATCCCTTGTGCTGGCCCAGAGAGCACACATAGCTGATTTGTGAAGTGCACTCAATTTCTATATTGTCCTAGAGCTTTATCCCAAAAGTTAATGTGAAGTTTAAATTTTATATACAGCTCCTAGGATGAAACAGGATGTGCTCTAATGCTTGAAACTAATTTTTGTCATATATATCTTATTTGATAGAACTGCTTTATATTATTCTGCTGAAATTTAGAGTTATATATCACACAGAATAACATGTACAGAAGAAAAGCTATTTTTAATTGTGAAGCTCAATAAAAAAATAAAAACTCAAAAGTACAGAATATTCAAGTATAGTAGCCAAAGTAACAATCTACCTTCTTTTGGTGTGGAATCCAACCTTTGATCCCTCAGGTGAATTTCCTCTCATGTTGTTGTTGACCCCCAGGTGTGTTTTGAAGAACCAAAAAAGATCAAGTGATCAGCTCCAAAGTACTCTAAAGAACTAATTTAAAAGAGCTTTGCTGTAAATATCAGTAATGGAATATAACAAATGAATTAAAATAATACAATACAAATGCTGCATGGAGGAAATATTTCATGATACAGTTTTAATAAAAGTAGTGGAGAGAACGGTCTTACTGCTGCTTTCATATGCTTTAAGATATGAAGAGACAGAAACATAGCCAGTCTGTGAAAAGATCATTCTTGCCCAACCTCAGATGCTAAAGTTCAAGGGTCTCATTTTGTTTGTTAAAGCAGGGAGGAACATCACAGAATCTTTCCTGTATTATCTAGTCACTAGTGTAAAGCTTCGTTATTCCAAATACGACAAGTGGATGTCTCTAATGTGCTCCCTGTCTCATGGTTCATTCTGTGTAAGGTTTCACCTTGTGTGTACACTCAGTGGTTACTTATGCCAGTTCAGTCCTGCTGTGCACTTGGCCCTGCCTCTTGGTTGGAAACGTCGACTGCTTCTATGGATCTTATTAATCATTTTTTTATGACCTAACTTATGCTGAAAACCTTAATTTGAAAAACATAATTTATATTCCTAAACTTACTAACAGATCTGTAAAAGTCTGTTAGCATTAACACCTCCCCACTAGTATTCCTATATATGTGTCTTATTTACTGTGTAGGTTCAGAGCAGTCCTTTTAGCTGTGCATTTGTGCTGCACCTGGTATTACATACATAATATTAAAGAGTAATCTTGAATACTAATGAAAGAATTATTTCCTTCTTTTTTATTTTTAAACTTCACTGGGTTTTCCCGTGAATGATATTGCGAGCCTGAAAGCTAAGCAGCAGTCATGGCCTACATGTTCCATTGACAAAATACTGAGTGGTGACTTTAAGAAACGTAAATCTGTTAAGACAGTATGTGGCCAACTGAAGTCAAAAAGGGAGGAAGCAGAAGACTAGTGAAAGACTAATAAAAGACTAGTCCCAAGTAAAAGTCACAGATTAGTGTGTAGTGTTAGTGGACCAACAGGTTTTTTAAGCAAACTCTGTTAAACAAAAATCAATTAAGAGAGCTGAAAGAGACAATTCCATTAATCAGCTAAAAAGTGAACAAACAACTAAAACAAAAGAATCATGTTAAATGTACTGTTTCTTCTTTCAGTTGCATGTTTGAAACAAGCATATTTATGGGGAAATATTTTTTTATAACCCGTATTTTTTTACAGGGGTTAGAATTAACTTTTTATTCCTTCATACGTGACTTTTAATCAAGTCCATGGAAATATTTTTAGTGGATAATGTTCACAAATCTAATAAGGTGCATAAGTTCAACTGAAGTGCAAGAGGTATACAAAAGTACCTATCCTTGGGGAAAAAAAAAAAATTATATGCAAGTGCATTTATTGTATTAATTGTGTTTGTGCAAAACTGAAAACCTATTATACATTCTTACAAGAGTGGTGTTGAACAATTTCTTAAATCAGTATATTTACAGAATCAAATTTTGTTAGTTTATGAAGAAATCTCACTAAACCTATAGCGAAAGATATGTGATGTGTCTGACTATTGAACTGAGGTTCAAACAAGAAGCAGCAGCTCATAAAGCTCTTTTGGCGAGATTATTCCCTTCTGAAGGTCACAAAGGCAAGTCCACCATTGCCAAGTCATGGTGCATCTGCACACCATTACCTTCTAGAAAATCTCAGCTAAGCGAAGGTAAGGGAGTAGCAGCAGGGGAGGAAAAGAGTGAGAGACAGCGAGGAACTTTTGGGTTACTCATTGTGAGAATCCAACAGCTTTAAAAAACTAAAACACCAGAACGCTAGAAATTTTCGTGATCCCAGGAGAGAATTATTTGAGACAAAATGTCATAGTAGAGGCTGCTGGTTGATCCGTTGCTTTTTTCTTTCCATCCTTATCACTTCCTATCTTTCAAGTACAAGGACTCCATCAAATAGGTCCCAGATGAAAAAGTCGGGCAGTGTATTTGCATGAGAAAGAAAATTTAAACGTTGTGTACCTCTGGTGTTTGAGGTAATGACATCTCATAATTCTCAACAACAGTTTCAAGAATCCATGTTCAAAAGTGTAGCAGAGTCACGACCTTCAAGGACTTCACTAATTAGCAATTGAGGAACATCCAAGAAAAGAAAAAAAGGATCATTTCACTACTTGCCTTTTAGAAATACATTAAAAGGTCATGTGTTTTAAGGCTGAGCTACATAAAGCGGAATCCATTGTCTCTTGATAAGAATGAAGAGATTTCTTCTTTTAAAATCACAGAACCTGCACTTCAAACATAAAATGCCTTTCTGAAAACTGAAGAAAATCTGCTGATTAGTTTCTGTTGGCGTTAATGTAGACCTTTTAGAAGACTTCTGTCAAGCTTTTTTTTTCCCTCAGATGTCTTACTACTAGCAAAACAATACAAGCTTTCCAAACCTTCCATAAACCGAAGAGTCAGCCTATACATGGTATTTTAGCCATGGCAGAATCCCACAGTTATGCTGAGCAGTCAAACATACAACAAAGTCAACAGTTCATGTCGTTCTTAAAACCATGTTGATATCAGAAAGAATCAAAGCACAATTCTTCAGTTAGTTTTCTTTCTGTGCTCCTGCTGATGGAAATGAGTCAGAAATATGAGAAATGTGCACGTTTAGACTTCTCATTGGCAAATTGGCAACCAGCCTTTCCCAAATGAAAGTGTCTTAAAATCTGCACAGTTATAGGTTGAAAAGCTAAGGGCCAGATGGTCTGTCTGTCCTTCCTTTACGTGATGCGAAGGGAGGCTGTAAACTTGGTACAACAGGTAGTCTACCCTCGCATTGCTACAAAGCCAGACAAGGCAGTGAGACGGTATGAGTAAACCTAGATAGCATTTTTTAACAAGTTAGAAACAGCGTTACATGTTCTTTCCTTGTAACAATATTCAAAGTAGTGTGGGGGGGGTCCTGTTTACCATTTATATTTGAAGGACTAGTATTATGAAAAATCTTCCCCCCAAAATTCAAAGATTCTAACTTGGACTAAAGCTTGAAGGTAAAGAATAAAGAAAAAAAACAAAACGAAAAAAGGATTTTGTAGTAATTCCTTAACTAAATGTAAAGAACACTGGAAGTTCAACATTGATTTAGAGTAAATAGCAATTTAAAGGAAAATATGAAACTAAGAACTTCAGTTACCCTTGACTCTGCACATTAATGGAAGAAAACACAAAAGTATTGTAAAGCTACCCGAATGTTTGTGAACTATGCTGCATCAATTTTAAATTATTTTTTTTTATACCTCATGGTACCACTAAACACATGAATATGTAATAGTTTTCCTGAGTATGACTGCAGTTTTTCTGTCTTTTTTCTGTCTACTTTTGGAATTACACCAGCAACCTTGAATGACTCCTTAGCATACAATGGGGATAGCTGATTGTTCTGAGAAAGGAAACTACCTGGTTTTAAATAGATAGAAAGAGGTCTCATCGTTCAGGAAGGTTATTTGTTGGAGAGAGTAGGAGTTTCTGGTTTGGGAGTGGGGGTAGGCTTGGTCTAGAAATGTGTTTCTGGGTCTAGAAGTGAGGGATACACATACACGTATACACACACAGAGGTGAATGAATGTATGAATGAATGAGAGAAAAGCACAAAGCAGGTGAGCAGGTGCTCTCTAGTGTTAAAAGCGGTGATCAAACAGATGATGGCAATTACAAGGGGAAAGGGTCTGACAGAGGGACTTCAAAATTGTCTAAAACAATTTTAGCCCGACAGCAGATTTCCACACCGCTGGCATAAGCATGAGGAAGAACCAGCAGGAGAACTCAATTTACACACACCTACTCCGGGTAAAGCTCTCTCAGCAGCCTGCCTACCAGTGCTCCTTGGGCACCAGAGTGCCCGAACCTACTTGTTGACTATTCTTGGGTGGGAAGAACCTGTTTTAACGTGAGCCCTTAAAATAAAGCAACCCTCAGTTAAAGCCTCCCACTTTTCCTTTACTCTGTCCATCACCCACTGTGCAAATGTACCAGGAGCTGAAGGGATTCCAGCCTCCCACGCACTCTCCAGCGCTCTTTCCAAGACCCGCTGGCCGAGTACAAAATGCAGAGGCAAAGACGTGGTATTGACTGCCTGGCTCCAGCGGAGCCGCAGAAGGGGGATGGGGAGCCCGCCTTCCCCCGGGCAG
>NW_010527054.1:0-2201 GCF_000687285.1 Phaethon lepturus
GCCAACTGTATCCTGGGCTGCATTGAAAGAAACGTAGCCAGCAGGTCAAGGGAAGAGACTCCAGCCTTCTACTGCGATCTGGTGAGACCCCACCTGGACTACTGCATCCAGCTCTGGATCCCTCCGTGTCAGGAAAGACACGGACTTGTTGGAGCGGGTCCACAAAAGGAGGAAGGCCACCAAAATGATCAGAGGGATGGAACACCTCTCCTATGAGGACAGGCTGAGAGAGTTGGGGTTGTTCAGCCTGGAGAAGAGAAGGCTCCAGGGAGACCTTATTGCAGCCCTCCAGTACGTAAAGGGGGCTTATAAGAAAGATGGGGACAGGCTTTTTAGCAGGGCCTTGTAGCAACAGGACAAGGGGTAATGGCTTTACACTAAAAGAGGGTAGATTTAGACTAGATCTAAGGAAGAAATTTTTCACAGTGAGGGCGGTGAAACACTGGCATATGTTGCCCAGAGAGGTGCTAAATGCCCCATCCCTGGAAACATTCAGGTTGGATGGGACTCTGAGCAACGTGATCTAGTTGAAGATGTCCCGGCTCATTGCAGGGGGTTTGGACTAGGTGACCTTTAAAGGCCCCTTCCATCGCAAACTATTCTATGATTCTATGATTATTTGAAGTGTTTGTCCAAAGGTTGATTATGAAATCAATGGCAAATAAGGGACAGCCTTTCCCATTTATGAAGCATGAATGGGATCCTGGACCACTCTTGCAACGTCCAGCACTGCGGAGTATCAAGACAGTGGCAAAGTTCATATGCCATTTCAGGAGCTAGTAGTGCATGGTGTCTGCTTAGAAGAGATGAATCTCAGTGATTAGTGAGAGAAAAGCACGCTGGCCTGACTGATATAGAGAAGAAAGTGCCTTAACCTGAAAGAGCCTACAAGAATTTACAGTATCAGTATGTAAGTTCTTAAAAACTTTTTCGAAGTATTGGGAAATGATTTTTTGTGTTTGCTTGAAATTTAGGAGTAATATGAGATAGTTCATACAAAATCAGTGTTAATCTCTGCATATAGAGCTACCTAGAATTCATATTGGTGATGAAAATTAAATTGACTTTATAAGATTTTTGTTTTAGAGGGTTGCAAAGTGGAGTTGGCTTTATGGCTGTTCACCAGTTGCCAGTGTAGCTTCCAGATTCCTTATTTCCTATCTTATGTGGCATTTAATCTACACTCAGTTTCCATTACACACAGCAGACAGAAGTCCAGATATTATTGATCATTTTTGAATGACCTCATTCCAGAAGTAATGTTATGGCTAATTATCACTACTTTGGCTTCATCCATGAGGTATAATCTAACTAAAATTATAACTAAATTATATAACAATTATAACTAAACTTGCCAAGATAAACAAGACCAAAAGGCACTTTTCCAATTCTCATGAACAAGCTGTGACATGTAAATTGTTATACTGCCCATAAGGTGCTCCTCTGACTGAGATTAACATTCCCTAACAGAGTCTGCAGAAGTGGATGGGCATAATTTTTAGTCACTTTGTCTCATGGTCTACTGTATTGTCTTAAAACATAGCTTAAAATGGATTTGTGTTACAAGTACAGGGACCTGCACCTGGGTTGGGGCAACCCCCAGCATCAATACAGGCTGAGGGATGAAGGGACTGAGAGCAGCCCTGCCGAGAAGGACTTGGGGGCACTGGTGGATGAAAAGCTGGACACGAGCTAGCAATCTGCGCTCACAGCCCCGAAGGCCAGCTGTATCCTGGGCTGCATCAAAAGGAGTGTGGCCAGCAGGTTGAGGGAGGTGACTGTGCTCCTTTACTCTGCTCTGGTGAGACCCCACCTGGAGTCCCGCGTCCAGCTCTGGAGCACTCAGCACAGGAAAGACATGGACCTGTTGGAACGATTCCAGAGGAGGGCTACAAAAATGATCAGAGGGATGGAATATCTCTCCTATGAAGAAACGCTAAGATAAACTCTAGGTTGTTCAGCCTGGAGAAGAGAAGGCTCCAGGGAGACCTTATTGCAGCCCTCCAGTACTTAAAGGGGGCTTATAAGAAAGATGGAGACAGACATTTTAGCAGGGGCTGTTGCAATAGGACAAGGGGCAATGGTTTTAAACTGAAGAGGGTAGACTTAGATTGGATGGATGTGAGGAAAACATTTGTTATGACGAGGGAGATGAGACACTGGAACAGGCTGCCCAGGGAAATTGTGGATGCCTCATCACT
>NW_010527055.1:0-6039 GCF_000687285.1 Phaethon lepturus
CTGGGTGAGTCACCTGGTCATAGAAGGAGATTTGGTCGGTCAAGCAGGACCTGCCTTTCATGAACCCATGCTGGCTGGGCCTGATCCCTTGGTTGTCCTGCAGATGCCCTGTGAGCACCCTCAAGATGAACCACTCCAGAATCTTCGCTGGAACCAAGGTCAGACTGACAGGCCTGTTGTTCCTTGGATCCTCCTTCCGGCCCTTCTTGTAGACGGGCATCACATTGGCAAGCCTCCAGTCATCTGGGACCTCCCCTGTTAACCAGGACTGATGATAAATGATGGAATGGCTTGGCCAGCTCCTCCGTCAGCTCCCTCAGCACTCTTGGGTGGATCCCATCAGGCCCATAGACTTGTGGGTGTCCAGGTGGCACAGCAGGTCCTTAACTGCTTCATCCTGGATTATGGGGGGTTTATTCTGCTCTCCATCCCTGTCTTCCAGCTCGGGGAGCTGAATACCCTGACGATACTTGGTCTGGCTATTAAAGACTGAAGCAAAGGCGGCATTAAGTACCTCAGCCTGTTCCTCAGCCTTGGTGACAATATTCCCATCCACATTCAGTAAGGGTTGGAAATTCTTGTTGTTGTTAATGTATTTGCAAAAACATTTTCTGTTATCCCTTACGACCACGGACAGATTGAGTTCTAGCTGGGCTTTCACCTTTCTAATTTTGTGTCTGCATGACCTAACGAGATCCTTATACTCTTTTTGAATTGCCAAGTAAAATCTTTGTTTTACTTTTTTAATGTCATCTTTGTTCTTACGTTCACTTATATACATGTTGCAAGTGCAAGGAAGTAGGTTAGAACCAACATTTTATATTCGTTTTGAGCCTCCATTTGCCAATTTGTGCACTTGAGCAAAGATTCAGGTAGAACAATTGAACTGAATGTGAAAAATGCGTTCACAGGATAACTGGGACTGGATGCCTCCTCTACAGGGTCATAGCTCTACCCATTATATCCAGATGTAGTATGCCGTCATATTAGACGAAAGACAAGGAAATCTTACTGGAATACTGCGAAGCACACAGATAGGACCACATAGTACACAGTGTAGAAAACTACCATGCATATCAACAGGTTCACCAGAACAACCTGCAAAAGGGAAAAAGACAGTAAAACCTAATGCCATGTTTACATTAGGTACATAATTGTTAGAAAATATTTCCGGATTTCTATCAATCATAATGTGAAAAAAAATGTAGAAAAGAAAACATTTAGACAGAATTTCTGCTGTTGATGATTATATAGAAGTTGTTAAAGGCTCTTTGGTACATTTCAGTGCCTAATGTATAGTTATAATGTGTGTTTCTTTGTTTTTATCATATATCATTGTATACCAACTATTTATTGAATTTGTAAGTGTTCAGAGAGTGAGAAGCACATTTCTTGACAATTATTACACAGGAGATCTTGAGAGTTTAAGATGATCCAGACGCTTAACTAGTTTTTAACCTAGTTTAGCCTAGTTTTCAACTTAAAAGAAATGCCATCCTTGTAAGTATGTGAAACTGTATACAAATAAAATGTAGAAAATTGTAGAGCAGTAACTGTTAAGTTTCCCAGCCTCTAGAAAACATGTCACCCTAGTGCTTTACTTCCAAAGGTAAGGATGTAGAAAACTGAAATGAGTAACGAGGCATATCTGTTAAATATTTTTCAAAGTTCAATTGTTTTGTGAATCAATTCTAAATAATTTCCAACTCCAAACTGAAAAAATACCCCTAAAAATAAAAGTTTCATAAAGAAACAACTATCTTATGATCAAATACTGTGTCTTTAAGAAAAGAAAAACACTATATACAGAATTATACAAAGAATGTATGTTTTCTAAGATACCATGATATCGTTATTTCTTTCATTCCATGTCAGTGTCTTCATTTCTAAAGTTTCAGGAGCAATGCAGCCAGAGAAAAACCTGTTAGCTTTTACCTGATAAAGTTCATAAAATGCCTTGAGATCCTTTCAAGTGAAGATATCTCTGATCAGATATCTCTGATCTTCTAAGTTGGCGTCCTGAATTATGCAGACCCTAGGACTTGCATTCATTCCTACAGGTATAATGTAAAATTATGTTTTGAAGGTTAATATGTTTTGGTCTTGTTAATGCAGAACACTTTAATTTCTGTTTTTCTCTGATGATATAATGACATTCCAGATGTTTATTCAGGCTTTTACTTTTTTAAAGGGAAACATGGGACATCAGGACTAGACATCTCTATGCATCAAACTTGAGCAACTGCTTTGGCAATATTGTATGCTTGCTTACTGAAGATGTTTACTGCAGTCAGTAGAGTCGTCAGTTTTTCTTTTCTATAGACTCCAGATTGTCTTGTATTTTCTCATTCTAGCTATTAATTTATCATGTCATATTTCTCCTTTCCGAACTTATTTGTATCTTTCCTCTTTTAATGGCCATTTTTTTAAACTCCCAACTCTTTGTTTATTGTTTCATTTTCTTCTCTGCCTATCCCCTCCATCCTGCATCTTCTATTCTTTACTTTCCTCCAAAAAGATATAGCTAAATAGCAGTCATGAGAAAGACAGTGACTGCAGAGACAAATGCTGCTAGTTTCCTATTGTCCATCTTTAATATTGTGCTACATGATGCTTTACAATGAAAGGACCTGTGGCTACATTTTTCTTTTTGCTATTAAAGCATTCCAGCTTCTGTTTTAGGAATAGATTATTGTATAACTTCTTAGTCTAGGTACAACACGTGTAATGAGTTAAGAATTTTCTTGCCTTTCCTCCAGCATGGCTATCAAATATTTGAAACTAGCCATGTGTGTTCACCTGACTCCTCTAGTAAGACCTCCATAGATCTCCAGACTATGATCCGTTATGCAAAAATGATCCAGGCGGAACACAATTACTATAGTGATTCCATTATTAAGTAAATACACTTGGACATGTAAATATGGGCCCTAAGTCTGCACATTTTTGTGTGCCCTGCAAGATCCATGCTGAATTTCCCCTGAAATCAATGGAATTGACTTGACAGCGAATTTGGAATTTTTGATGTTTTACAGGACTCCTTATCTATGTGGATCAAAAATTAAGACTAAGATGATTAAATAGTCCAAATACAGGTATTCATTCAGAAGGAAATCCATGAAAAGTGGTCCTGCACAAATGAAGTAGCAAAACATAGAGGACTGGACACAATTTTTCAGTGTATCAGAATGGCAAGCAGCGACTATGGACTGCATACAGTGAAGCATTATATCAATGCAAAAGCCAGTGTTTATCTCTTTGAATGGTGATACCATATTTACAATGGAAATGAATTTTAGAAAAAATAGGTAACAAGTAATAGAGGAATACGAATCAATTCTGAAGAAAGGTAAAAGGAATCATGTGTGTGTAGGTTGGTTCCAGGGACCGAGGTAGGGGAAATAATAATTGCATATTCATAACTAAAAAGGAAGAGGAATTATTTGGAGAAAAATTAAAACTAAAGGAATAAAACCCAAACCCAAATGTGTAAGATACTGCGAAGTTTCAAAAATCATTTTAATTTTGCAAGGTTTGAAAGAGACTTGCTCATTTTATTTATTTGCCTTTATTCAAGAATTTTTATCAAAACTGGTTATTGAGTGTCCTTATCATTGCTGTGGATTTTGAGGATAAAGTTTGATAATGTTCTTGACAAGTGGTTAAAGATGAATGAAGAAAAAAAATATATATAGATTTTTTTTTTAAGTCCCCATGTTTAAATTAAACTCAGTTGGCAGGTAAGATTGCAGTGAAAAATGTAAAACATAAACCAGCTCTAAAGTGCAATTTCCATTTTGATTTAGTTTGTCATATGCTGGTAAAAGGAGCCCTTATTCAAGGAGGCAGTGACTCTGAGAAGGGCTGTAGAATAGCATTAGCTCATACTATCTCGCTTTTATGAGCTTCTCTTGCAATGTTGTGACACAAAACAAGCCCTTAAGGCTTTGGGTTTTAAGGTGGGAGAATATCAATAGAAATAAGGCAGAAGCATTACCTCTAAACACAGCATTGGCAAGACAAAGTGGCATCCAGTTTGGCGCCAGCAATTTTTAAAGTAAGTTAAGAAATTAAGAAGGTGCAGAGAAGAGCCACAAAAGGGAGCTGATGGCTAGAAATGTTGGGGTTTTTTTCATTAGGACTACAGCCCTAAAGAGGTCAATCTGTTTAGCTCTGAGGGCTGATTTGATTATGATGGATAAGTACCTTCGCAGGCAGAAAATACCAGGTACTTAAGGGCTCTTTAATCTATCAGAAAAGCCCCAAGAAGTAAACAGCTGCAAGTTACAGCTAGACAAATTCAAAAGATGCATGAAGGACATTTTTAACTCTAAAGGCAATTAGCCAATGGAACAAACTGCCTTTGGAAATAATAGACCCTTCAAAGCAAAACCAGACGCCTCTCTGGATGAAGCTTCAAACATCTCTAACATTCACTTCTGGCCTTAGTTCTTTGAATGGTTGTGTGGTAAATAGCGTATTTATGGAACCATCCGACACTGACTGAAGTGTGGGTACTGTGAATTTAGCAAACTACTTATTCTTATGTTGCTAAATATTGTAAAGTGCTAAATATTGAATAGTGCATCTGTCTCCCACAAGGAGAGAGACCAAGGAGCTTTAGTTTTTTATGCAATAGGAAAGAAATCCATCGTGCCTGTACAAACTGGTATTTGTCAATAAGTAAATGTCCAGGGCAGTCTTACTCTTTTCTTCTTTCGCTACATCAAAACAAAGCCAAGCAAAAACGGAGAACGACTAATGTCTTCAGCCAGGCTGGTCTGAGGGCTAAATACAGCTCTCCCATTTCCATTGTCTTTAGTCTTATGCTAAATGAAAATTGGCCACATAACCCATTTGATCCATTCTTTTCCACGGTGTACACGATGGTCACTGTAATTTTGATTAACTACAATATCACATGCAAGTTTGGCAGCCGTACTACCTCCTACCCCCTTGAAAGTGTCTCTAAGCATTGGAAGTTTAATCTTTGGCACATTTTTGCTGGGAATCATTTTCATTGCATTGCTCTGAGCAGACGAGCATTTCCCGTAATTCTCCTTTATCTGCTGCCCCTGCTCTAGCAACCGCCTCCGTGAAGCCGTACCTGCTCTGTATGTAGATTTGTACTGTAATAAAAGTGGTGAGACAGGACTGAAGTGAAAATCACAGAGCTGAAGGACAGCTGTGAGCCGATGACCTGTTGACCCCTAATTACAGTAGGTGAATTCCTCGCCTCTCGTGAAGTCGGCGACAAACTTTCATTGGCGTCAAAAGCCCAGGATTTTTCTCTTTGTACCCAGAATATTCTTACTTCCTGTCGTAGGGATGTAGTGTTACGTTAGGTACAGCATGCTTTGCTCAGTCGAGTAAGCTAAGGAAATGCATGTAGCCTGGTGCTAAGAATATATTCTTAAAAGAATAACACCAAAATGAAAACCCTTTGAAGATTTACCAGTTTTATCGTATTCTATTTCATTTTTTATTTGAACTCTCCCCTGAAATTTAAACTAATATATTTTTTAAATCTCAGAATGCTTTTTATTTTCAGACTTTTTTTCCCTTTCTAAGCCCTCAAATATTTCAAAGCAAAAAACACAAGTTAAAAACCACAGGGTCATTTATTATGTGTTAAAACAACTTAAAGAAAGAGTTTTAGAAATACATTGGCGTCAATAAATGTAGGATTTTATTAGACACTTCTATATCTCATAAATGGAACTACATCACATATTTTGAAATCCTTTTTATAAGTTGTACTTTGCAATACCTGCTACCAGCACTATAAGGTGTCCTTTTCATTTTGTTTTTTAGGAAGAGAACCTTGAAGAACACTCTTACTGTAAGAATGAAAGCAACTGCTTTTTCAAGCCCCGCAGTAGCCGTCTAATTCTCTAAATACTGTCCAGTGACATATAACAATATACAAACTCAATTCCCTTTACCTTGGTTTCAGCAGTTTTGACCTTGAGAGCCATGGACACATGATGAGTGAAAGGAAGTGCGGTTGCTATATTCCGTATGCCAACATCAGCAGGA
>NW_010527055.1:6070-30777 GCF_000687285.1 Phaethon lepturus
AAAAAAGCATTCTTACAGGTGAGTATAGGACAGAGTGAGGCGAGTTGATTGGATTAAACTGAATTGAGACAGAAGCCATCTGTGAGCTAACTGTAAGCCTCTGGAGAGCAAAGAGAAAATCCTACAAGCTCGTTTAATGTTTGTACTTCCGTAGCTACAGTCAGCCAAAGCATAACTATAATATAACTTGGCTATTTGGAGACAACATTATTAATATAATTTTCTGCCTTCTATTTGGTTTTCTCAGCATTCATTTGATCACAGCTCCTTGGGGTTATTATACCTTCCTACTTTTAATTAGTTTTACAATTTCTAACATTAATTCTATTGACTATAGATGTGGAGTGGTACATTCTTCACAATGTTCTTTGCTAATATTTTTCTTCTATCACTTTATTACATCAAGTATAATTCATATTAAAGTAGGTATAATTACGTTAAGAAATGCCAGACTTATGCTATGACACTTCTCCTTTTCCTGAAGCATATTTTGTTCCTTCAGCAGAATGACGTTTAGTGTGCTTTAAAGCAGATCCGCCTTCTACTGAGCAGTTCCTTAATGGGCTTGGATTTGACTTTTTACAGACACGTTATGATTCAGTATGCTGTATTATTTGGAAAAAGAAGATCATACAAGGAAACACTTCTGAAACTGAACAAAGAATCAACTTTTTTTCTTTTTTGCTATCACTAACGTATTATGTGCAGGTTTCATTATTTTTTTAATGCCTTTTTAATCATACAAGATAAAAGTTAACTGCTTTAAAATATAGTCTCCACTCAGCAAACAAGAGCTTTTGCTGATGGATTCAATAGCTCCAGATTGTGAATGCTGTCAGGGAAATTACTGGTAGTATTGTGCGAAATTCCTTCCCATGCAAAATGCTAGCACAAAAAGCTGTACATAGGTTAAGTTCCACTTTGAGGGCTGAAGTGATGTCAAAGGAATAGACTGAAACAAAATAAAAAACCTAAATTAATTTGCTTAATTGGTTGCAATACACAAGTAGCAACTTAATGAAGAAATATTGGCTTTGGTATTTTTTAAATATTTGAAAAGGAACAAAAGGTTTCATTCCAAGAGCATCCTATGTCCCTCAAAGTATCAGCTGAAAACAGCCATGACCTAAAATTAATTTGCGTAAACTTTTGCAGTAATTCTAAGTAGCAAGATAATGGAAAGAGTAATGGACTGCATTAATCTAAGACCATTATTAAACATAACAAGAATTTACATTCACTGACTTATTTCTTCACAAAGAGTCAATTTAACCAAAGATTGCAGATAGAACCAAAGTCACTGAGTCTGACTGAAATGTAATGGAAACTGTAGGCATGGGTTTGTTGGGGAGACTAAGAGGTTCCTCCCCTTCCTATTGCGCAGTTGAAAACTTCAAATACTCTAAGAGAAAGGATAATATTCCTGTTGCATCCTTGCTTCAAGATTGGAAGCATCAGAACTGTGGTAACCCAGTGAACAGGAGCAAACCGAAATGGTGAGTGGCAAAAACTGTGCGTGACCCTAAATACTGACTAAACCACTCAATAGTGAATATTAAGAGATGTTGTGTTGCTGTTAGCAAAATGCTGAATAATCACTTTTTATATTTCCTATTTTCTTCAAATTCTTTTTTACTGGGTCAACTATAGGAAATATGACAACTCCTATTCAACAGAGGGAGACAGAAGACAAGTTTTAACAGGAGTTAAAATAAATTATCTATTTTGGTTTAAACAAGCCCTACTTTTAAATACAGACTATTTTCTGAAGCATTATGCTATAGATTTTTATTAATGCCATGAGGAAAAATAGTATTCCATTACTTTTGAACCCCTGGCATTTGTGCTGGTTTGCCTCACAGAAACAGTTCCTTTGCTATTTGAGAATAGTTAATAAATACTGTTATTTGGCATTTGACTTGTACCCATGTACATTCTTTGTAGCGATGTGTAATGGACAAGATTTAAGTGACAGTGACAAAAGCATCAGTGCAGACAATTGCAGAATGGAGAATAATTAAAGACACCTTTTGAAAGTGAAATTAAGGATACTTCTATAGGGCAGTATTTCTTTTGAGAAACTGAAAATGGCATTTAATACTACCCAGGCAATACCTAGTTCCTATCTGCTATCTGGGCCAAAACAAAAAGTCAATTTTTTATAATGAACTGTGGGAAAATTTTAATAAAATCTTCCTGCCTTGTTTGCTGCCTAAGCATATTACTTACTGGGTTTTTTTAGAATGTTCCCATTTAAGCCCACAATTTATGATGCTGTCGAATAGCATTGCAAAAATAATTAACAACAATTTGAAGAACTATATCACAGCGCAGTATTACATGTATATATCTCATGGAAGTCAACAGGTGGTTTGTGTTGCTGTAATGCTGATTGTTTGGTCTGCAGCACACTGAGCCTTAAGAAGTAGAGCTAGACCCAGAATCACATTTCTTAGGTAATTCCAAAACCAAAAAAAGTCTTAAAATCAGGGAAATGACTATGTTGATTCATTATCCTGGAATCTTTAAGAAAATACAAAGATCAACCAAATGGAAGCTGTCTAGGTTGTGTGGTGAGAAATTCTTAATTAACTGAAGGATGATGACATCAAAACATGTGTACTCTGTCTCCATCTGCTGATAGGGAGGAACTATACTTACATTGTGTACGAGGATAGAAGAGCTTGGAAAAATAAATAACGGCCACTATTTTTTTTCTTTTACTTTTTTCTTTTACTACAGACTGGAAGACTCTGTCAATGCAGTGAAGGGAACTTGATGAAAAGGCATTTTTAAAAGAAAAAAGCACTAAATGTTAGCAAATGTAGCTTAGTTGTATCCTATGAAAGACAGCCCATACAGTTTGGTGTTGGTCGTATATGCATTATACAGCCATAGTATGACAGCTCACCTCCCATATGGAAGGAGCTACAGTTGTGTGAGGTCGGGGCTTTACCTCCATGAGGATTAAAGCATTAGGTTCCTTCCTTCCTTAACCACAATTGCAGATGGATAAATTTTGAGGGATGGGAAATCTGAGAATTAAGTGGAAGCATGAATGTGCTTTAAATGTATCAGTCTATTATTAGTTCCAAAATTTGTTGGGTTGCTTTTAACAATGCACTCATTCCTGATAATATCATGTAAAAGAGCTTTCATTAAATCAGAGGTGAATTTTAAGGATTTTCAGCTCCTGAAAATTTGTCTCCTTGAATTTCAGTGTAAGAGCTCACAAACTCTAAAATGTTCATAGTACTACAAGAATTCAGCACAAAAAAATAGGTATAATTCTGATTTGCAAACTGCAAATGAACTGGATTCTTTTAGAGATAATTAACTCCAATGAGCTACTTGTATCTAAGGAATCGGCTTAATTAATAGCAAAAACAGTAAACAGCATCTTTTGTTTTGTTAACTGACACTGTTGGCTTTGCGAACAAGTTCAATATAAAGCTTGAAAGAATTGGCAGAGGAACCAATTTAGTAGGCTTTATTTATTCAAACTAGAAATTAATTTTATTGTTTGTGAATGATGTGGGATTGATAGAACTGAAAATGAAGTCTTCTGTTTATCCAGAGAGAAGCTATAACACAGTTGCAGCAATGTAAACTTTCCACCCTGGCCCCACTGTATGTCTAAGAGCCAAGTTTAATTGTCTGCATTTAAAAAAAATCAATATTTGGCCTTTCTGCTGAGAAGCTTAATGTGCTAATTACTACAAGCCTACATTTTGAAGATATTCTGGCATCTCCACTAGTGTTAGTGGGAATTTTTGATGAGTACAGTGAAGCAATAAAAAATTCCCTTTAGGACTAGACCCACAAAAAGTGAGGAGTGGGCTGCAAAATCGCTGCTGGATCTAACAGGCTGAGAGAGGCAAGGCTGCTACAGCTCCATGCCCTTAGGCACGAGCAGCAGCTAGGCTGCAGATGTATTCCCAGTAAGCACACACACACAGAGCATACACATACGTCACATATATGCCTATATAGACATACACACCACACAGGTCACAGGCAGGCAGACAGAGTGCTCATGCAAACACAGACAACGCCAATGGTCTCATCCTGCTCCCCTCTCTGGCTGAGTAGGTTGGAGGCCCAATAGTGAGAACACATATTTATACACAGGTACAAGGTAGGTCCCTCCAGTAGCTGGGCTCAGACACTCAGTCTGCCCAGTAGCTGGCCCCTGGATCCCAGTCTCCCCACTTGCTGGGACCTGAACATATGAGCGCCTGAGGTTGCAGCCCCGCTCCAGTTGCTGGTGCAGACTCTCTCTCTCTCATACACAAACACACCTTTCCACACTTGCTGCTCCCCAAATCACCTAAATCCCCCCTTTTCCAGCCTTTAGTTCCTCCATTAAGCATTCCATAATAAATCCTGGGCAATCCCAAAAACACTCTTCCCCTGCATCCTATACTGTGTCCCACACCTCTAGGCGGTAACCCCGGTAGCCTGAAAGGTGATCCAGGTCACTGCTCCCAATGGCTCATCTTGATGGGTTTCACACCTGGGAAACGGGGCTGAGAGTCTCCTGGTAAAAACCTGGAAGGAGACCAGACAAGGTGTTTGCTCCTCAGGAGGCTGTAATTTGGGTTCCCACCTGCCACTGTGCACCCGTGCTCCTCTGGGCTTGTGGAGATGGGCCAACGGCTCTCCTTGATGAGCCTGGGTGCAGCCCATCATGGTATTACTGGAGATGCCCCATAACACTGTCTCTGTGTGCTCTTTCGTGGGTGTGCATAACCTAACAGCTACAAAACCTGGTCTTCCGCCTTTTGAAAAAGCCAAAATCTAGCTGACAGGATATAATGGGTGATTTTGGAATGGCTGAACATTTTACAGGATCATTTATTTTATAATTGATTCAATTATACATTTTATGTGTTATGTGAAAGCTTGACAAGTAACAATACACTATGTGTATACTAGGACCGTGAAAGTTCCGGGAAGGCTCCTGGGCCACATGGCGTGACATGACCGGTGTGTACTCTGCCGGACAGGGTGGCTGTCCCCAGGCTGCCCGGTGGCGTGACCCAGGCGTGCGCCAGCTTCCCCAGTTACGCTCCCCAGCGCGGGCAGGAACCTTTTCCATCATCATTTAATTTAATGTACAATCCCGTTTCCGTGCCCAAGAATGTTCCCAGTCACTATTTTAATTCACTGGGGTAGATGTAGCTGTAGAGTCTCCATGAAATGACCTAAGGGTCTCATTTTCGTTCGTTGCAGGCGGGTGTCCCCAGCACAGTAATACATGGCACTAATTAGCCATCCCTTTCTGGCGCTCTGAGGAGAGGTACCAGGATTGATTGGGCATGGAAACTGAACTCCTTTTTCATTTGCAGAAGTGCACCTTCTGATTGAAGGGCTGATTCAAGTGCTGGCAAGGTAGCAGAAAGAAATTTGCACTGCCAATAGCGATCACAAATGTGTTAATATACAGCTGGGGGACTGCTGGGGCAGGACTATTGGGACACTTACACGTTCGCACGTTTCCCCTTGCTCTCCAAAGAGGGAGTTTTAAATGAACCTGCCTCAGTACTTTTACACTGGGTTCTTAGGCTTATGCAGTAAATTATTCTGCGTGCATTTTGTCCTGTTCATGGAGTACGATTTGCTGTTTATCGGTATTTGAGGAAAGTGATTGTTTTAAAAACAGCAAGCTTGGGAGAAAGAGAAGTCTGTACAGAGGAGCCAGGGTAAAGTATGTATTTTCTTATTAGACCCAAAAATGCCACAAATTCATGATTTTTGTTATTTGCCATCTTTAGTTTGAACTCGTCTTTTTAGTAGGAGGCAATACAGAAACTCTAAAACTGATCTGATGTAGAATAAAACACATCCAGGGTTAATTTCCATGTACAAAATTTTCTCATTTATCTTTATTTTTCTGCAGTCCTAGATACAGTGCATTTGCCTAGAAAATAAAAATGCGTGCTGTTGAAACAATCGCGTTTTCACAGTCTTGAGTTCATCAGGTTTGAAAATGAGAGTAAAGATGGTGCTGGGACATTGTCTGTTTTCAGACCTGTCATTTCTAGAGAAAAATTTCTTCCATTGACAAGCAAAAAGGCATTTTCCCCAACTTTTCACTCCAAAAGCAATTTTGAATCTTCAAGTCAAGCACTTTAATAAAACAGACAGCTTCTGCTCTCAGTTACACCTGTTGAACTTCATTATATTCTGTTCTACCCTAATTACATATAGACAAACTCATTCACTTGACCTTGCTGACCCTGCCATTAGAACTTTAATTAACTCTTGTGACCGTGATTCATGGCCCAGAACAGAATGCAAGTCACTTTATCGCAACTAGGTTGGCAATTGGGGCTAAAGTATATTTTCAGTGAACTGAGCATTTGTCTGTGATCACTGAATAGGAGGTTGAATACAGATGCATTCAGTAACTCAATGAAACATCTATGTATATTTATATTTTTGACTACTACAGTGTAAGCAGACATATCATTAAGCTCAGAAACCTGATAAATTCTCTCATCTAAAGTATTTTTACTCAATTGTACTGCTCCTATGACATTAGATCCAGCTGATATTTGTCAGAAAACAAGCAAAAAGATTGTATTTATGGCATCTCCAAAATGTATTTCAAAAGATCTTCAGTACAGCTCCAGTTTAATAGAATCCATTATTAAATGGTTGTCTGCGGGACAATAGCTAATGACATCCTAATATGAACTTCAGCACCTTAAGTCTTCTCTAAATCCAATTTTTCACATTACATTGCTCAAGTTTTCCGTGTTTGGGGGATTCCCTTTGTCAATTCAGGGCACTCTAAAATTGGAGGACTTGTGTTCACCTCTGACCTTTTGTCACCCTTTGGTTCCTGTCATTCACCGAGGTTAGCTACCGCTTGCTACTTGGCACTTCTAGACTGACTGACATCGGATATTGAATCTCCATCATTATGAAATTTGCTCCCGGTAGAATTTAAACATGCAGGACTTGTATCTTTTCATTGTTTTAAAGTCAGGTCTAGGGACACTGGGTTTAATGTTTTTTTAAGCTTCTTACGACATTTATGTAATTCCTTCTGCAGAAGGAAGGGCAGAAGTCCTTGCCGCTTGGAGTTTGAAGCAATGAGACATTTATCTGTGTAAGATAACAGCATTTCCTGATATCAGATATATTTCCTGTGTCACAAGGCATATGGTAATAACAGTAAAGCAATGAATAGTAACAAAGATCATTTAAGTACTACAAGTAGGTAAATGTCCAGTTACTCTCAAGAATAGCCAAATTAGCATTAAAAGTAGGGAAAATAAACCCACCTACATAAGTGCATAAGTGCATCCAGGCCATCCACCACCAGAAAGTACATCTTTTTTGCATTTCCTGAGCAGATCCTGGTAGCTGCTTTGGGTTAGGAGGTATGGCGTGTGGTCACTAGCTGCAACTGGCCTTTCTATTAGTAACTCATAACCTTAATACAAAGAGTCTGACTTGGCTGTGCCTTTGCTTTTCCCACATGAGCAGCTGCCGCTCCAGCCATTGAGACTACTCAGGTAGGGCAACAGCTTGGCTATGTAAAAATTTTAAGCAATACCTTTTCTTTTAATCCCAGAGACTGGCAGGAGGGGGAGGTGGGTGAATTAAAAGCTGTCACATCATCAGTATTTTGTTTCATCTTCTCTCATGCAAAATGCTACAGGTGATACATATCCAGCCACACTGTACAGAAAGTATCAGTGCAATTGGAAATTCTGTATTAGACAGTCGGCTTGAGTCAAGAAATTTTCCCCGTCAGAACGCACAACGCTGGCTATATATGCAGTTACCCTTTGAGGCTTCAAAATAGTTTTTACCTAATAATGTGTGTTTTCGTACACCTCAGATCATTTAATGCACACCGGTATTTAAAATAACATCTGCTGTTTTAAATTACTGTCTGCGTTCAAAATAGTTGCCACTAGATGGCAAACTGATTGTATGCAGACTTCCACACAAAGGGAACGTCTCTGCTGGGTGCTAGGTGACCAGGTGAACGTACTGCATCAAATTTATCCTGCCCTGATTCCGTTGCAACCACTGGAATTATACCAGAGAAACAGATGGCTCTTTAACCTTAGGTACTGAAAGCGGCTACAGTAAGTAAATACCGTATTTGTTTCTGTTTGCTTGTCTAAATCAAGTCTGTTGTACTAAACCTTTTAACTTCACATCACACAGCAAAAATGCAAGAGTTCAGGCCCATCATTCAATTTTAGGTACCAGGTATGTTCCACGGTACTTAAGAGGTAGTGAGAGTGGCACATGCTGACAGAGACAAAGGGCACTTGAAAATCAAAATCCCCTTTTATATGTGCCCGGTTGTAGAGGACCCATGTAAATGCTCACGTTTTACAGAGCCCAATCCTTCAAGTGCCACAGATCTCTGTTTTAGAGAGTTTTGCATCCATCAGTTCACACAGAGCCTAGCTAGAGTCAGCACCTCTTATTATGTTATCCCTTCCTTTTCCCTCATAATAATACTGCAATAATGGATGGCTTTTCTAGGTAGATGCTGCACATTTCCATTCACAAGTGCTATTTGCGGTCACTCATAAAAACACATTAAACTACTCAAGATCTTGTTTTTATTAGCTTCACACTAGTGCCACTTTACTGTTGCTATCATAATGCAAGAAAATATTTTATGATTTTACGATTAAAAACAATTGGCATAGGCCTTATGTCTGCTAGTATACTTTTCTGTTGTGGATTGGTCTGACACCACCAGTCAGAAAGAGAGATCCCTTTTAAAAGCAGGATTTAGCCAAAAACTATCTTGCTTGCTGTATTTTACTTTCTTACGTTAGCAGATGTATATATATAAAAAAATGTATACCTAAATATTATGTCTTTGCTGTGCCATTAACTGGTGTTGGTATCCACCTTTGGCTAGTTTCTATCTGAAATCTGAGTTTTTACCCACATTATTTTGTGAATTAGTTTGTTTGAGATTTAACAGTTCTTAAAGGCAAAGGATCAGCAGTTGTACTGTCATTTTCTTATGGAAATAGGCTGGCAATTGTGACTTGAGATTTATTTTTAACACTAGTTCAGCTTGCTGGTGCTATGTTATCAAAAATAAAGTTGGGGTTCTGATTTTATTTCTATTGGTGTGGCAAATTGTCAGTATTTAAAAATATGCAGAGGCTTTAGGACACATGTCAGAATCTCAAGCAAGATTCATTCTAAAAAGGTTTGCTTTGATCTGGTACCTGAGAAAAAGTGTAGTAGGTCCACTGGAATAGAAGACCTATAGTGGACCAGTGGACTGGAATAGCGGACCTACTATAGACTGGATAGGTGTGCAGTTCCCTCTGGTTTTACCAAGTCTGTGTCTAGCGAAGTGATGTTTATCTCCATCCGTCACAGGCCTCAGGGATATTGTAGGCAGTGCCCTCAGCATGCTTGTTAAATCACAGCTGTGCAGTAAAGCAATCATTACGACTGGATCTCATGGATAGGGCCGTTCGTTATTCACCAGCAAGAATCGGTATGGCATTTTTCTGCCTCCTGAACAATTAGCAACATGTAAGCAAGTTATCCCAAGCTTTTTGATATTCCTCTGAAGTACCAGAAATCAACCACACCTGGATATAGGACCTCACATAGAATGAATTCACGCTTTAAGGCTGTGCTGAGGATCTTTGCTTTTAGAGTCCTGCTTAATGTGTCCTCCTCATATATTCAGATTTTCACCCACTACCAGATTTGGAGGTGGAAAGGAATAACCTCAACATTAGATTTGCCAAGTACTTTGAGAGGACTTTTCCTTCCTCCGTAGTGTGAAGTGTGGTTCATCTTCTGAGATCACATCAGCCATTGGGCCATCAGCTCTTGCCGTGACCTTGGGCAGAAATGTCACCTTCTGTGTCCTGTTTTCTGATCACGGCTAATGAACCTCTTACTCTTCTGGGCACTGAAACCTTATTCGTCTAACTTAAGAGCTTAATTTTGAATGTAATACAGCAACAGATCTGGCTGAAGCCTAGTAGTTTGTATTATATAGGAGGTAAGACTACGGGGTCTAATGGCTCCTTCTGGCTGTAGGCTGTGAAAACAAAGATCATACCTGCTGAAACTTGTAAGGTCACCTTACTGCAATGCCAAAAACACTATTTTCAGATTTTTTGGCCAAAATGCTGGACCATTGACCTGAATATACAGTTACGTCTTTTTCCTTGCAAAATGAACTACACTTGAAAATTTAGCCCCTTCATAGGCTTTTCTTTCATGTAGAAGGTAAGGGAATCTAATTCTTAGATTAAATCATCTCTTTTCTGGTTTGAAGGGGGTCTTTTAAATAAAATTAAATGAATGTTTAAAAAGTATTTAGTGTCTTACATTATAACCTCATAAACTTGTTTTCAAAACTAGACATTGTCTCACTCAAAGGAAAATCGCTTAGAGAAAACATCTGCAATATTTTAGATCTGTAATCCAAATGCAGTAACACTCTCATGGCCTAGAAGGCTGAAGAGATTTTTCTGTAATGGGTTGTTAACTTTTCCTATAAAAAAGGACATTTTTTGAGAAAGTGTGCATACACCCTCATATGTGTTTAAAATAGCAAAAAAACATTCCTTATTTTTGAGTGACCTTTTTAGAAGGGAAAGGATTATCTCTGTTGTGTTAGAAGTTGTGTTAAGAAACAGAACAGGGTCTCAGGAATCTGCTTGTTTCTCCCATAGACTTTCTCTGTGGAATTTAGGAGGCCTGAGCCTTCCTGTGCCTCTGCCGGCAGTCTACAGTTACATGGGAGAATAGTATTTGCTCTACTATAAAGTTTTTTGGATGTTTAGTTCAGGGGGAGATGATATTAGACCTGTTAATGCAAGGTGCCATAGTGCATATGTCCAAAATGAATAAAAGAAAAAAATTAGCACGTACTTAGCAAATGACAGGTTCTAGTTTAAGTTTTCACCACTTAATACTCTGAGAAAAAACACATTTAAAATTTTTCTGTGCTATCTCCATTTCTGATGTTAGTGAATTTGGGTTTCCTTTTTTTTTAATTAGAACATCATGAGCTGTAAACATCACTCCAGGATTAGGAGTGTCCTGAATTTGATTTCAGCTGAACAAAGCACGCTTATGTTTTCCCTTGTATAACCCTTTGCTTTCAATCCTCTAGCTTGAGAAGTTACATAGCAAGCTGTTCTGCTGTTAGGCACTCATCTGAGTGTGTTATACCTGAGTCACTAAAAGATATAAAACACTCCTATGAGCTTCATCCTCCCACACCACTACAAAAAATGTTCCTTTTCTACCCCAGGTTTTTGTCTCTGTATGTTCCTACTTTAGTTGTCATTTAATAAAACTCTACTTGGGTATGAAAGAATCACAGTCTGGGTTTCCTGAGTTTGAAAATAAAATGAATGCAACACTTCAGACTATTGTTCCACCAAAATTAATTTATCTACATGATGTTTTACTGTAACTCCAAACTGTTCTCTAGTTTCCATCCAAAAGTAGAGATTCTATTTTAGTTGCAAAGCTTACCCACATAGGTTTTTATTCAGTAAACGCAAGCTACAATGGTTTTCTCATTCCAGAACTATTGGGTTTTTTTCCTTATGTATTTAATTCAAGAACCTAGTTGACCCTTTGCGTGAGATTAATCACAAGCTAACCAAAAAAGCACCAAAAGCCGTGTAGGACTGAACTAAATGTTCAAGTTGACACAAACAAATCCATGCAGTTTTACATAAATAAGGGAGTTGTTTATTGAGGTATTCAACTTGAAATCAGTTGTGGGATAACCAAATTAAATTACATTCCTCTATTTGGAGGGACATCTGAACCCAATGAACTGTTTGAGGTGAGAAGCATTAACTGCCATAGAATGGGAAAGCAAGAACTTAAAGTCAAATCTGTTCTGTAATATTCAGTGTCCAAGGTGCCAAGGACCTGACTTTTCAAGTCCTTATGTCTGAAGCGTCATTCCATCAGAATTCAGCTATGACTAGCCAACACTATTTGAAACTGGATCTCAGATCTCTGGGTAGCTCTGTGAAAATGTGTAATTAGTGACCATCTGGAAAAGTTAGATTAAAATTACTTGTTTAGTGTCACATGAGAACTGTCAGAGGTAAAGAAGGAACCTAATTTTCAGCATCTCCATGCAGGTGGCTTTCCTTCTAGCGATCCACTGCTTAATGCATTTCACACCTTCTGACTGCCAGAGCCAATGAAGCAGGAGTTTTGTAATCTTCAATTTATAACCTTGTGGAAACCCAGAGGAGATTTTTTATAATGGGGTTCCCTGAGTAAGGCCGGATTTCTGTAGAATAAATAGTCTATCATCATGTCATAATAGTGTATCATCATGCTTGTGCCCAAGGGTTCAAATTAAATTTTCAAAAGCGGTATCAATATTGGTATTTCCTATGTGTTAAAAGCTTGTATTTTGCCTTGCATTGCACCTTTAAAATGTTGTTTTAATGTTTTGTTTGACTCTTATTCACAGTCATCTTTATGCCTTTTACATTCCTGTATTCCTACCTACACAAATAATTCAGCTTAACCACTGACCAGCTCCCAAACTACCAGTTAGCCCACTTGCACTATAGCCCCTGGCTTAGCTGGTGACCGTTTTCGACCCCATTCCCTGAAATCCTCATCTTCTAATTCTATTCACATATTTGTCTTGGTCCCTTTGCTCAGCTAACCTCAGTTCTCTTCCTTTGTCCACCTTGGTTGTTTGCCATCCTCTAAACCTCATCTTCCACACAAGCTCCCAGTCCCCGTCCCCTGCATATACACATGGCAACCCGTGGTCCCACCCTCTCGCTCATCACACTCCTTCCATTTCTTTCTCCATGCCTGTAATCACTAACTCCTAAATTCCACTTTTGTCTACCCTGCATGCAACTCTGCACTCTGCCAACAGAAAGGTCCCTGGGAGGCACCCATTTGGTGGTGCTTGGCTGTAATCACAGGAAGAATTATGCCTGTGCAGCCCTGTGTAGGTCCACAGCAGATGGACTCCTCAGAGTTTTCAGCTAAATCTCTAGCACGTCTTTTCTGAACACTTGCAAAATGGAAGTTTTCAAATGGAGATAGATTTTCAGAAGAACAGCAGGAATATTTCCCCAGCATAAAGCCCCTCCATTCTTGGCAAATCTAATATTTTTACTTCAACAACTGGAGGTAGTAAAACTTTTAATGTAAAAACCCACAACATTTTCAACATGGGAAATATAACACACTTTTTGTCTAGCCCAGTTCTCATAAAGGCTTACATTATTTTATCTGTAAATTGAGAAACAAACAAAAAAAAATAGTCAGGCAAAGGAAAAGAATCTGGTAAGAAATTTTTCAGTCCAAAACCCATTTGACAAAGTTATAAGTAACTAAAAGAGGTGTCCTGAAGTGAGAAATGTTAGGACATCTTCACTACAGATTGTGCTACCAGATCCAATCATAATATATAGTTACAAGCACTGTGTATTAATTGTCTCCAGTGGAATAACTTCCAAGGTGCCAAACCTTGAAGCAACTTCAAGCTTTGTGTTTATAAAGATGAAGAATATTCAAACAAAAATTTATGCATAAAAAGTTCTTCCAAATACAGATTACCATCCCCACAGAATTACTTAAGCCTAAGGCGCACCTTTCCAACAGTCTGTAAAATGATGGCATATATGGTATATAGGAAAGCTATGTTACATATTTTGTATACATAATACTTATACATGTAGCAATTATAAGGTTGTACTCCTATCTGTTTTAATTTAGACTGCTCCTCACTCACCTAGATCCGGATTCCTTAACAGTTACTCAATTCCAGACAGGTCATACTTTAGGGTATTTTTCAGTTCAGTTTCTATACATAGGAATGAAAAATTATCATATTGAAAAACTGAAATGCTTTCTCACCTTGAAGATCAGATACACCAATTTTTAAGCTACTTGGCAAGACTCAGTATCACTTTCATTTTTTTAATTCAAGCTATGTGAACAATAGAATCCAAATTTTCAAAGCAGCTAATGACTCCCACATCCAGTGGATGTTATTGCAAAATATCTTGCGTGACTCCTTTGACGCCTTTTCCTATGGTAGCAGTGGAGAGCTGGCTGGAGGCTCACCAGGAAGAGCTCGCTGCTTAGGCTCTGCTGAGTCCAAGAGCACCAAGACTTCCTGAACCTTGGATCTATGGACATTAGGACTTTACCCTTTTTTCTTGCTCGTAAAAGACCAAGTGATTTATATACTCACAGTCAACGCAGCGTGAGTTTGGATTGCCAGAGGGGCATGGGAGATGTTTGGTTTTGTCAGGAAGCAGTGATTCTTGTCAACCGCTTTATCAAAAATGACTTTCTTCTTCGTGTCTCTGCTTCTGGGAATAATGACTTAGCAGATGAACAGCAGTCAAAAGCCAGGTTCAGAAGTCAAAAAGGGAAATCTTTGAACAAGTTACTTATTTCCCCATCCCCAACAAGATATTTGTGACCCGCAGTGGCTTTTACATGTGGATGACAGAGGCGTCTTAAATTTGCCATCTAAGCCTACAGGATCTCTTCAATTACATTGGGATTGGGGTGGATGAGTGGGGACAGGAGCTGTGGCTGGAGCTGGGGAAACCTGCCAGCTGTGCATTCCAGACCTGGATGAACCTCAGCTGCTCTCACATGCTGCACAGTTGTGCAAAGTCACAGCAAGTTCAGTTCCCTGGGCTGGCATAACGCTGCATCACACCGCGTGTGCTTTTAGGGATGACAAGCAAAGGAACATTTGAGCTGACATGGAGCCCCAGAACACTTGGAAGATGAGAAAAGATATGGACAAGGAAATTAAATTTTTGTTATGTGATCTGCAACTTAATAGCTCTGCTGTTAAATGGCCACCCTTGCAAAAAAAAACCCCAAACTTTGCAAACACCTATTTGCGACATCGATTAAGGTTTGAGCAATTGAATTCCTCTCTCCTGCAATTTGACAATTATGCTTTAAAATAAAATTTCCTATGTTTTCCAGTTGCCAAGTATGAGATTAACTGCAGGTAAATTTTGAATCAGTGCAGTGAACAGTATACCTCGGTAAGCTGAATCTGTCGATAGAATTCTTACTTTGCTTACAGGTCAGTTTTTGAGATGTTTCCTTTTAGAAAGTTGTAAGTTAAGACTTCACAAAGCCATTGAGTCTAATAGGAAAGATGTATATAAGATCAGCTGAACCTGTACTGCTCATTGTGGTTTGTAGAGAGGGCTATACTCAACAGTTTGATGTAATTACTACTGTCACTTTGTTTAGTTGCTTTAATTTATATAGCTTACTTCTGGTCACATACATCAGTCTTTCTTGATGTCAAGCACGTGTAAAACACAATGAATTTTTTTTCTTAATGTTCATAATGTTAGAGGTATTTTCATATCCTGAAGTTCCAATATATGAATGCAAGATCCACTAAACCCATGAGCTTCTGGCTCCAGAAATATTAGATAGGTTTTAGACATGGGCAAATTTTTAAAAATGGTCGAAAGGTTTTTGAGACCAGTTCCCACTGGGAATTAATGTCCTGCTGATTTCTGTGGGCTTTTGGCTGACCAGTCACTGGGTGGGTTTGGAAGTACCTTTTATCTTCTAATTTATTATTTTGCCTCATTTAAAAAAAAAAAAAAAAATATATATATAACAACCATGCTGTTGCAGTCTGACACAGATATATAGAGAATAAGGCAGTTATATTGTTTGAGGGATCCGTGTCCTCTTGTCGATAGTGTTGCCCTTATTTCAAAACATCAGCGTTGCTATCTGACGCACTAAGCACCTGAAATATTGGCATGATTTCCTGGGATACAGGGGCTATCTGATCATACATGCTAGCTGAAGGAATCATCAGTTATTATGCAGATTTGATCTTCTTGATCCACTGGAAATTTCTGCTGTAGATTTCTTTTTGAATTCAGTCCATGTTGGAACAGAGGCAAGAAGAAATGATTGTGATGGTTCTTCAATAGCCAGTGCGAGATGACCTTGTTGTCTTGATTAGTTTTCAGAGAACTGGGCTCTATATCATGGAGATTTTTCGCTCTTATTGACAGAGTCAGCTGAGAGACGTTTGAGTCAACGCATGCTGAAATGGAGATATCTTTCAGCTAAGCTCAAGTGGCAACTGGAGCCTAAGTTTCCTTCAGGTGGCTACTTTTACATCAGTGTTAAGGCAGAGCCGCTAACCAATGTGAAAAAAGGTTTTTGCCCTTTTTATGCTGTACTTGATAGGTTAGGTTTTTTTCTCATTGGTTAAGCAATCAGATCTACGCTTCAGAAACACACCACCCCATATATTATAAACTCTACATTAGAGCTAAAAGGAGGCAAATGCAACAAGGTTAGAAATGGGTTTCGTTCTAATACCCTATTTTCAGCAATTCGTTACTTAGAGAAATACTTTAGGCTGACATTTTCCATGCTTGGCTTCTACCAACATTTATTTTTCACCCGTTAGAATACTAGGGAGAAAAACAGTGTCTGTTATGAAATAATTATTGCCACATTAAAAACCCAATAATGTTATATATTATAAAATTAAGAATTTAAAATAGAAATTGGCATGGAAATATTCATTACTTGGGAGTATATCATGCTGCTACTGTGAGGAAAATTAATTCTGCATTAACTAAGCTTTATGGACTCATAAATTGGCTTTGAGCACCAGCAACGGTACCTCTAGTTAAAGAAAGGTGTTCTTATTGCACATATTCTATTGGTTTAGGAACCGATTTTGCTTGGTAGGACTAGTCTGAGTACTGTGAAGTATTAAATATCCACAATTACCATGCTATACTTCCGGCTTTTAGCTTTGAAGCGAACTACAACTTAAATTATTTGGAATATACGGTGGCAGCTTGTGAATTTGCAAGCTGTGCAAGAGAGGGGTGGCGACAGTAGCTGTAAATACGCATTGGTTTGAATTCCAGCTGAGCACCTACCTTGTCTGTGATGCGCATATGCATGTGTCTGTTTCTGTAAGCATGTCTTGACATATTAGCTATTACAGCAGGAGAAGCAGCATGAGCAATAAGTTTATATAATGTTTCCTATCCTATTCAAATCTGCAGCTGCAGATTCCCTGATGTGTGCAGAACTGTGCTCACTAGAGCCCTATTCTGATCGGCTGTAGTAACCTAAACGAAACTGTACAGTGCTGTGGCCTATTCCAGAAATAAAGAAATCTTAATTTTAGATCATATTTTTCATACGCAGCTACTTCTCCTCAGACCATGTCATCTTACATCAATCTTCTGATACAAATGCAGATCATGATACTCAGAACTGGATATCCATCTTCCCTGCGGAAGGGCATTGCACCAGGAAGACAAATTGTTCATGTTTTGGCTCACAGGTACATAAACCGTCATATTGCAGAGCTCCATGGATGCCTAATATCGACCGAATATTACATGGCTTTCTTTGTATAAGTTCACTTATACAGGTGCTTTCTGCCTTCAGGAAATTATACAACAAATATTATTTTATTATAATGTGATCCTGTTGTTATAGATGTGGGTCAGTCTATTTTTAAGTGTGCTTATGTAACTCAATTATTTGTTCCCAGCTGAAACTTGGCTTACATTCCATAGAGAAGAGCAACCCTGTTACTTGCAAAAAGATTAAGTATTTTAATATAAATAAGTATATAAATAAATTGTGTGTGTATGTATATATAATTGCACTGCTATAATTTTAGACCCTTCTTTCTCGTTCAGATATATTTAGGTAGTATCTCTTTTTCATTGGATGGATGCTCAGAGCTACCTCATCCGAGAGGTGAAGTCAGAAATACTATGAATGGAAAGAGAACATTATCATCATTATTTTTTTGCCAAAAGTTTATGGACTGAGAATTGCAATTCAGATATTCACGTAGTCTATAATGTTAGGTGTGTATCTGAATTCACTGTATAGGTAATTAAAAGCAGGAAACTCTTAATGTATATGTTTGAATCCCACTCTAAGGAACATTCTTCACTCCATTGACTTTATAGAAAGTTTTAGCTCCAAATTCAGCACCTAAGTTAGTGCCAGAAGTTAGTGGTTAAGAAAAGCCCCTAGGTGAGGTCTGTGCACTAACAGTACCCTTGCACATCATCATCATCGTCATCATCATCATCACTGTGATTTCTGCTGTGTGTAAAGTGAAGAATATGCATGGTGCTTTCAGGATGATCAAATATTTATGAAATTACTAGTTACATCCATGCTTGCCCAGATGAGTGATGAGAGGGGCAGACTATCTTTTTGGAGCGAGAGAAGTCCATCGGCAGTTTTTAGACAACAATCTCAAAGTTCTTCTCTACTTCCTTGGATGCTTATAAATTTTACATGTTCCTTGGGAATTTAACAACATCCCCGAATGCAATATTTGTACACTGCAAAGCTAAAACTCTTTCAGTTTTAACTTAATTTTTCCAGTTTAAATATTTGGAGGTTAGGTAAAATAGGGTAGATAAGCTTCCCAGTACAGTACTATATTGATTACAATGACTGTATGGTTCACGTTCGCATGCCACATCATCTTCTTTATAAAATTTAAGCCACAGTGAATTTTTGGTTTGCAAAGAATTCCCTGGGGAATAAGAAGCTGGGAGGACTTGATGTGAAGTGTTACGTGAAGCTTGCCTTAGAACATGTGAAAATTAACTAGTTCCAGCAAAAGTATCTTTTCTGTAGTTCAGTTCCTCTTGAACGCTTAAGAGCATGCATCAGTTCTGTTATCACTGGATACTGAAATCAAATCATGTTGTGGGAAACTGTAAATATAAACCAACATGAGTAGATTCTTCCATGAACAGGCATCAGCCTGCACAGCCTACTAACATATACAGTTCTGTACTCAAAGCAAAACGAATATCCTGCCTGCTTTGTTGTGGCAGCCAGGAGACCGAGTTCTCCATTAAAATGTGTTTGTCGAACCTTGAAATCTACAGCAAGCAGGCACTCCCACCTCTTACCATTGTGCACAATTATTTTTCTAAGAATACTAGTTCACACTCGTCGTTATGTTCTAGGTAATAAATGAGATTTTGGCAGATTGATTTCCTAGCATGAGGGGTTAGCACATAGCTTAAAAGTCCAGCATGAAAACTCCCTTTTACCTAGCGAAGCCACTATTTACATTTACATATATCAACCCATGACAGCAGGTATACAGGCACAATGCCCACTGTTCCAGCCCAGGAACTCTAAGAGTTGCCTCCACACAGCCTGATGACTCGGGATCGGCAACAATGGAATATGAATTTCTCTGGTTCGGAATAATCCATCCGTGGTCGGCCTCAGAAACAGGCCCCGTTAATATTCTCTGTTGCTTGTCAAAGTGGGGAATGCTGCTGCTGCGTGTCCATGTGGCATGACGTCACTGGAAAAACGTTACAAAGGACGCATTTCTCATCATTCCGCAGGGGATGTCGGGCCTAACAGCTAACGGGAGATGCTTTGTCTATTGCTTTAATTGCAGCCACATTTGGTAGGCCTAGTGGGTACCTGTTCCGCTGCAATCCTAATTCTGAATTCTCAGGTGAGGAACACCTCCTATCAATGTCCAAAAAAGCTTTGTTCGATGTTTGCTACAGCCGAGCTGCATTTCTGTGTTCCTTCTACTGCTGTTAACCATCGGTGTCAGGCTTTTGCATTAGCTGCTTCAAGGAGAAATCTGTTTGCTCGGAGTAAGCCTGTGCATTATCCCACGTACATCAAGCATTTATGTATTGCCTGTTAGGTGCAATCTCTCTTACATCATCAAGACCATTTTAAAGCAAAGCGTCCAAACACACTATTAGATAAAAAAGGAAACTGAAGAAAGAAGTCTGCACGCATACTTTGAGTCATCAGATCTTAGTCGAGTAGAAGCAATATTTGGGATTCTTTCCTCTTCATCTACTGCTGGACCAATTTATACTTTACTAGGAATGCCCACATGTGGTTGTGAGTCACTAAGTCTGACACATGTTGCTCTAAAAACTGTTCTCTTGCTCTCCAGAGAGAGCAAGTCAGAGCAAGTTCTCACCCTGCCACGGTGTCTTACGGACCTCAGACTGGACTTCCTCCTCCTTTCCCCACGCTGCCAGGCTCTGCTGTCCAATCAGACCCACAGGATGAGATATTTATGCACTTCCAGATATTTTTCAGCAACAGTTACAGACCTAGAAATTCTACCAACAATTACTAAAATAACCCCTATTTATATGTTGCCTATTTCAACAGAATTGTTTTCCACGTAAGGAGTGCAGGCTGCAACCCTTTGTCATTCGGCTCCTGTTCCCAAGAGTGATGTTTGGTCCTGTGTTGCCTCAACTTGTCTTCTTTGTGCATATTTAAAAATACAGCCTTAGCTCTCAGAGTGACTACTAGCTTTTGGATGACAGGCCTGGGGTGTCCAGCTTGAACAAGCTTTCCAATGTAACACTGTGCTGCGAGGCTGTTGTAACCTTACGCATGGTTGGAGACAAAACCTTTTGCTAAGGGAAATGATAGTGTACCTTATATGCAGTGGGTGCCCACACACCTTAGAAAAGAGCACGAAGGAGCAGAGCTCTATGTCAAAAAGAGCCCTGTGGTGGTTGCCCTCTTCTCCACCTGTAAGCAGGACGCTGAGCATTACTACCCCTTCAAACAAATTCTAGTAAACTCCGCTTTTAAAGACCCAGATGTCCTGCTGTTCTAGCTTTGCCTGACACAAGTTCCCTCCCTTTTCCCCCCTTTCCCTCCTTACCTCCTCACACTCTGTTTGTCCCTTTCTACATCTGTCCTCCTCTCTGGTAAGTCTCTTTTACTACTCCCCACCTTTCCCCTCCCACAGGACCTTCCTTCTTACCAATTTTTTTTGACCCATCATCCATTCCAGATTGCACAATCTCTGCCATACCTTTGTAGCCCTCCTCCCTACCACTCAAGATGGTGGCCTCTCCTGCTTCCTTCAACTGATTTAAGCTTTTGCCAGTGCTCCAAGCCCTTCCCTAATGCCCAACCTGAATGTCCAAGTTTCTAACTTCAGTCTTCTCCTGGCTCAAGAGTCTGCATCAGAATTCCCATTAAAGGTCCTAATTTTCATTTGACCCACTCTCACAAATGACTTTTCCTGCTTTTACATCTCATTAATCTGGTCCAATACTTCCAAAACTTTTCATAGACAATATTGCTCTGGATTCACTTCTACACTGACAATTCTGTAACTTCCGTATCTGCCTTTGAATGTCTTTAGGAAGAAGACCACCTCTGAAACTCTTTGCAGTCTTGCAACTTTGATGAAATCTTTGAAACACCTTCTTTGCAACACCTCAAAACTCCTAGTATTAGAAACAAGCTCTCCAACGCTGCACCTAGAGTGCGTCCAGGTACGTATTGGGCTGAAACCTGGCTTGTAAATGCTGCAGTTGCTTTCAAGTGCTCACGCTCAAGTCTCCCTCCCAGGAAAAATGACTGTTGCATGCCTGAGTCTCACTCTGGTACGGGGTTGGGATGTGGCCAAGGCACACACTCAGATTGGAAAGGTAGGATGTATTACAGGTTCTCCAGTTTAGCGTTGCATCTGAATCAACTTCAATAAACATTCGGGGATTTGTAGCAAAAAAATGAGCCAACTGCCCTTATAACTTCCACAGGGAAGATTCTGTTGATAATGGGTCAGTTGTTATTTCTTCACAGCTGTGGGGACATCAGGTTCCGTGGAGAGGGAGAGAGCACTGTTGAGGGGAACTGGGATCACCATGGACTGCAATTTACCTGTCTGTCCTGCTAGACAGGCACATACACCATCTCCCCCGATCCCCAATACCTTAAAGCTTTTACACTTTGATTTTCCTGGCTTGGAGTTTTACACAGTATCATATACAACATTGTTCTTTGCCAGTGATTGCCCTCAAGCCCTCTTTCCTGTCCTCCTGGTCTGGCTTGGGGAAGAATCACGTGGCAGACTGGTGACTGCCACTGGTGAGAAAGGTCACACGATGACCTGCACAGGTTGCTAGAAGAAGGGTGATAAAATGTCACGTGTGGGCTGTTTTTTAGAAATAAGGACATCTTTAAGGTATCTTAGTCTGTATTTCAGAAATCAAGACCCCAGAAGTGCTAAGTAATTCCGTTAAATGTAAAGACTCATTCTCTTTTTCTCAGTTTATTTTTAGATATTTGCTGAGGAGCCATTAGATCACGTGGTGGTATAAACCCAATATGCAAACTGAATCAATAATACACATATGTTTCCTCTCACCACTTTAAACGGTATTCAAGATTTGGGATTTGGAAGTTTGGGATATGGATGTTCCTGCGCATGCTCTTAGAAAAATAATCAGTATTTGGCTACAGCACAAACACCTATTCAACGAGTTACAAGAATACTCAGGGAGAGACCAAATTTAGCTACTCCAAAATCTGTCATTAAACATACTGCCAAAATCACATTAAATGCCATACTTACATATAGAAAACAAGTGTTCAAAATTCTCTGTCTTCACAATACAGATGGAAGCCTAGTGTTAAATAAAATGGCAACAGAACTAATGTTTAAAGAGCATATTTGAATAATGTTTAATCTATTTTTGCTCAATAATTTTTTATTGACAAAATAATGCGTTTATCATGCATCAGGAGCTGCCACAATACAATTAGGGCAAGGATTGAAGAAGAGACAGAGGACGGAAGGTACCTCTATTAATTTCTCAGGTCCTTTTGCTTTAATCAAATAGCTATCCGTTTGGAGCTACTGATCCAATAAAGCAGCTATGCTCTGGTTCAAATACTTGGTTTCACTTCCAACTTCCAATATATACCCTTCGAGGAGGTTTTCCACCTGTGCCGTCATTTTCTGTATAAGGGGCTACACTCCTGTGACTTCTGCAAGTAGATTAGATGGATTAGAATATAACAGGGTTTTGCACGTTCTGTGTTTCCCTTTAAGGTTTTCAAAGGAAAAGGGAAAAAGTCGTTCAAGCATAAATGAAATAACTGCAGATAACTCATCATTTGTATCCTTAGAAATGCATCTTCGTAACAGGGTATGATACACCCTCCCCCAAAACCTCAGTGTCTTCTGGAGAAATAATCAGTACAGGTTGAGTGTCCTAAAGAGTTTTAAATAGCACCAAATTGTATCATTCTTTAAGTGTCTTCTGCAGAGCCCAGATAATTTAATGCTACAACACAATAATCTAGTTATTTGGCAACTATCTGCATAAAAACATTTCAATAACATTGGGAAATGATTTTCAGAAAAGCACTGAATTGCTTTGGTTACAGTTTATTCTTTGTTTCTAACCCATAAATTTCCTCAACTAAGAGTTCACTGGTGGAAAGTAGGAGTGTTCTCATACTTTACTGTGTTTTGCGTCTGTGTTTTAGAAGAGTTTAAATGCATGTTATCACTAATTATTACAATTAGGTTAATACTGTTTTCTGTAATTAGTTTCTAATGAACATATGTTCATTGATGAAAACTGCAGCCTATATGCAATGCCCTTTGAGCTGAAGGAGTGTGAGAAATGTTCATCATAAAATAACTACTATGTATTGCGCTTAGGCACTAATCCTGCAAACACTTAGGCGTGAGTCCCATTTTACCGCTGTGAGAAAAATTAATTTAAATAGATAGACACTCTCAAGCTAGTAGGGTAAAATCGAAGTAAAGTCACGTCTACGTTGTTTGCGCATGGGCATAGTCTAGGGGAGGAGAGTTGTCAAGTTTGATTCTTAAATATTTTAATACATATCCATTCTTAAGTAAATACTCTGATGAATGGAAGCTGAGACTGAGAAGTTCTCCTGCCAGAGAAGGACCACCTCTATCCTGTGCCCAGTGCAATGCAGTCCCCGCCCTGGGGACACTACTGTAACACAGCATATATCCATAACAGCAAAAAGGCTGTATTTGGTCTTGTATAAACCACTTCATTAGCTATTCTGACTTTGTAGGTAAGCATTTTTGCCATGTGTTTATTTCTATTGATATTTATTCCTGGATATTTATTATTATTTGTTAGTATTTCTGTTCCAGCAATTCAGGCCAAAGTTGTCACTGTAACTGTAGAAGGAAGTGTATATATATAAAGAAGTGTATATAAAATCAAGGGAAAGCGTGGATGTTGATAATTACTGTGAATAACAAAAGATGTATCGAGGTTTGAAGGTTATTTTAAGAGACATATAATAATGTGCCAAACTATTCAAAATTCAAGATTCATTTTGCCAGTTTTTGTCTTAAGGACAGAGTCATCTTAGGGAGATATTCTGCGGTCTGAAAAAAATATTTCTCATTAGTATAATTAAGATTATGTTCTGTGTTGTTTTCTACTTTGCCTGCAACTGTATATATATACACACACATTTTTTCAAGTCTTATATACACAACTGACTGCAGTCCTCCATCCTCCCTCTTCCCCAGCCTAGTTAGGCCTGGCGTAAGTATTTTGCTGAACCTTCTTTTGCCTAACAGAGCTCCTTGTGGGTGAAGGAAGTCCGCCCTGGCCAGTCCCTTAAAACAGCAAGAGCCTCCAGCATTTACTCTTTTCTGGACAAGATCCGAGGCCGGTACGTCGCTTTGTGAATGCAGGGCAACGACGGGGGGACTTCAGGCAGGTGGCACGTTTGACACTACTTTTAATTTGAGAACCGGCGGGGTTTTTAAGCGGGACGAGGCCCGTTACGAGGAGCGCTGACATGCTGAACGCGTTCTGGGGCGCAGGAGGAGCCCGGGCCCC